>NC_034602.1:20890300-20929103 GCF_900095145.1 Mus pahari
ACACACACACACACACACACACACACACACACACACACCTTCTTACTGTGTAGTCTGCTTGACCTAGAACTTACTAGATAGACGAGGTTGCTCTCTCTTCACCAAAACTGGCTCTATTCTGCCCCTGAGTAGTTCTATTTAAGGCACTGGCCATCCTGGCTTTTTGTTTATTTAAAGATTTATTTATGTGGGCCTTGGAGAAATGGCCTAGACCGATGGGTCACAATCCTATTGGGGGAGGGGGTGTCTAATGACCCTTTCATAGACGTCAGATATTCTGCATTTCAGATATTTACACTAAGATTCATAACAGTAGCAAAATTAGTTATGAGGTAGCAATGGATTAATTTTGTATTTGGGGGTCACCACAACATGAGGAACTGTATTAAAGGGTTACAGTATCAGGAAGGTTGAGAACCACTGGCCTAGAGGTTAAGAGCAAGCACTGCTCTCCCAGAGGGCCCAAGGTCTGCCCTAAGCATCTGCTTTGTGCAGCTCAGGACTACCAGTAACTGCAGCTCCTGGGAGCTACCATTCTCCTCTGGCCTCTGCAGGTAACCCTACCCACACATACACATAATGAAAAAGACATTAAAAAAAAAAGATGTATTATTTTTATTCTGTGCCTATGGATGTTTTGCCTGTATGTATGTATGTATGTATGTATGTATGTATGTGCACCATGTACATGCTGTGAGCCTGAGGAGATCTCAAGAGGGTATCACATATCCTAAGTCTGGAGTTACAGATGGCTGCGAGTCACCATGTCGGTACTGAGAACTCTGGTCCTTTGCAAGTACAGTCAGTCTGATCCATTTCTCCAGCCCCACCTTTGTTGAGATACAATCTCTCACTGACTTAGAGCTTGCTACATAGGTTGGTTGTCTGGTCAAGGAGCCGCAGGCTTCTGCCTGTCTCCTTCCCATTGATAGGACTTGAGATGCATGCCTCCATTCGGGGCTTTTTCGTATGAGTTCTGGGATTCAAGCTCAAGTTCTGTTAGCTAGTGTGGGCAGCACTTTGCCAACTGCCATTCTTGCAGCCGCTATTCTGCTTTTCTTTACATTATTCTCTGTGACTGTCTCCAAAGTGCCTCCGGTAGCAAGCTGCAAGGCATGTTAACGTGCTTGCTTTCTTCATGATGTGACAAATGCCTCCTGAGTTTTTACCTTTCAGGTGCAGCGACCAACTGCTCTCTGTGCTGAGCAAGAGCCCGTGTTTTTGGATATTGGTTTAACGGAGTGGTTTGCAAAGTCAAGCCTGCGGCCAGCCAGCACGACGGCGGTAACTCTTAGAATCACTAGCTCTGGGTTGTACCACAGAGTTGCGTCAGAGTCTCAGGGTTGGTTGGGTGAAGCTGAGAACCACTCATCCATCCAGGTTAATCCTTTTCTATTGAGTCAGGGAGCTTTCCATTCCCAGTTGTCTCCTCGGGAGTCCACCAGCACCCTCCTATCATCCAGGGCTCTTGGAGGTTGTGCCTTGGGAAAGCTGCACCTGCCTGCCATAGTCACACTCAAGGGAGCAGTCTTTGTTCACTGAATCCTCAATATGAACTCCTGACCAAGGTTAGGAAACACAGCAGTGTGGGGCCGGTGCATGTTCTCAGCCTTTGTTTCTGTATAACCCCCACATCCCACCTCCTCTTAGAGAGCGGAAGCTCTGCATGTCTGGAGGCCTGAGTCTCACAGCTGTAGAATGAGCTTCATTAGTGTGAGACAGGGAGCATCCCTTCCCAAAGTAACCAAGTCAATCTAGCACTTGGGTGCTCAGAGAAGGGGTTGTGTGTCCACAGAACAGGAGGTGCTGTGCAGGTCGGAGAAGGAAGCAGCTGGGAGCTTAGTTACACTAAGTGTCAATTAGGGTTTCCATGGAAACAGAACCATCAGGAGATTTTCATATACAGATGTTCTGTGATTTAATGATGGGGCCACTTCCCCATAAGTCATCTTAAATGGAAAATTTAAGTTGGAAATGTGTTTAATCAACCTAACCTACTGAATGTCACTGTGTTCTGTGGATTATTGGTGTCCCCTCCTCTTGATCCTGTGACTGCTGGAGCTACTGTTGCCTGGTGTCAGGAGAGAGTGCTATATCTGTATATTGTTAGCCCTGGAACAGATCCAAGTCCTTAGTTCCAAGGACAGAGTCTGTGTGATGTGTGGTTGCTCTTGTACCGTTGACGGTCAAAACCTCATCCACTCACTGAGCTACTCCATACTGAGGACTGTCCATCTGTCCATCTGTCCAGCTACATATAAATGCATCTTCTCATAATTCTGAGGTCTGGCAGGCCTAAAATTTGCTGGAAAAGCTGGGGAAAAAAAGCTTTGTTTTTGAGGCATGTTCTCATTATGAATCCAGGCTGTGTTCAGACTTGAAGCCATTCTCTCTCCCCTCAGCCTGTGGTGACTGGGATTATAGGCGTGAGCCACCATACCTGGCTGGAAGCCTGGCTGTTCTAGAGGTCCTTGAGGTTTCCGGGTTGTGTCTCAAACTATCTGGGGAAGAATCTTGTCTTCCTGGAGCCTCAGTTTTTTTTTTTTTTTTTTTTTTTTTTTTTTTTTTTTTTGGGGGGGGCTTCTAGAGATTTGATGAGACCCTGAATTGTGAAAGCTCATGCACTTTAATCAGGCTTTCTCAATTAAGTGTTAATTGCACCCAAACAATCCCTTGACAACAGTGGTTGTCCTGGTTTTGAACACTTCTGCATCTTGATGTAGCCGAGGAATCTTTACTGGGGGTAATCTTGGCTTCCTTCATGTTATCATCTTGGATTCCGTGGACAGTTGACTTTCCCCTCAGTGATGCTAAGGTGTTCTTTAGGTCCAGTGAGCACTTACTGATTTATATAAATGAAACAGTCAGAAGCAATTGGACATCAGACTCGGTTTGATCAAAGGCACTCAACCTATCGACTGCCCATAAGCAACTTTCTGTCTTCTTTCGGTTGTTGAGTCTATTAGAAGGCTGCTGCTGCAGAGAGAGAGAGAGAGAGAGAGAGAGAGAGAGAGAGAGAGAGAGAGAGAGAGAATGAATATGTATTCCTGTGACGTTTTACAGAAATCCTAAAACAGCCCTCTATCTTCAGATGCCTTGCACTTCTTGGCCCAGAGTCGGTGACTGAGGTAGAGAAGAACATGGCTCAGAAAGGCCAATAGCATGTGATGTGGGAAAAAGTCCCCAACAGGATCCTCTTAGCTTGTGTCTCTCAAGTGATGGAATATTGTCAACACATGGCTGATGCCAAACTGAGATGGCCAGACTCTAGAGAGGCAGGGCAAGGCTCTGTAGAGCGAAGGTCAGTTCTCCTGAGCATGGGGGGCAATGTCCCCCAACCGAGGGGCTTCCTGGTAGCAGAGACCATACCTCAGTCCTCCTGGTGAACTCTCTGATCCATCCCTCACTGGAACACCAGCCAAGAGCTTGTGACTTACTTCCCTATATCTTTAGAAATGCTTTTATTTGTAGTTATAGTAGTTTCTGGTTTTGTTTTGTTTTTATAGTCAGATTAGGAATACAGTTTTCATGCACTTGAAATGTCAGTCATTCCCCATTCAGCCGGTGCTTGTTGTATGTGCTCTTGGTGATTTATGCTTTTCCTGGCTGTTCTTCTTCTTCTGGCTCTTGTGTGGGGCTTCTGTAGGCCCCCAGCTCAACTTCTTGCTCCAGTGTGAAATCACCACAGGACTGGTGACGTAGCTTTACTCAGTGGGGACGGGGTGACACCTTCATGTCCTCGATTTTCAGCTACATGGAGGAACTTTGGAATTAGAACATGCCCTGTCTCTGGGGGCTGCACTATGTCTTCCCGAGGAGTGCCCCACCTGTACACCACCAGGCAGCCAGTGTGATGGCAGAGCCCTGGGCCGGCCTGTGCGGAGAGAGGGTGGAGCTGCTTCCCTGTTTTTTGATGTTCTTTAGTGAAATCTATCCAGAAAGGCCTCAGGGGCATGTACTGGCTCATTTTTTAGTCAACTTGACATAAGCTAGGGTCATCTGAGAAGAAGCAACCACAATTGAGAAAGTATTTCCATAACACTGGCCTGTAGGCAAGTCTGTGGGACACTTTTTGAATTGATGATTGACTTGGGAGTGCCAGCCCACTGTGGGTGGTGCTAACCCTGGCAGGTGGTCCTGGGGCCTATAAGAAAAGCCAGTTGAGTAAACCATGGAGAGCAGACCAATAGGTGGCTTTCCTCCATGGTCTCTACATCAGTTCTTGCATCCAAATTTCTGCCTTGAGTTCCTGCCTTGAGTTCCCTCAATAATGGACTTGAAGCTGTGAGCGGAAATAACCCTTTCCTCTTCAAGTTGCTTTTGGCCGTGATGCTTTACCATAGCAATAGAAACCCCAACCAAGACATTGCTATCAGGACTGTGGAATTGCTGTGCTAGACCTGGCCGTGTTGTTTTGAGGAGGATTGTAGAAGAGGCTGGAACTCTGGGCTGGAAAAGCCATTGAGCATTCAGAACTAATGGGGTGTCGTGGGAACTAGGAAGATAATGCTGAGAGCCGTGCAGACGATAGAGGCCTGGTTTGTGACGTTTCAGAGGGAAGCAAAGACTGTCAGGGTGGCTCAAGGGTTGTTTAATGAAGATCTAAGAAAACAAAACCTTCGCTTTACGGAAACAATTGATGCTGATCAGCTGGGGCTGAGAAATCAGGTGTGACTAGGAAGAGCCCAGCATCACTGAGGTACTATCTAGGTGTGTTTCCTCTGGGTCTGCACCCAGAAGCTGTGATCCAGAGGGGACCAAGGCCTCATGTCTCCCTGGCAGCTGACTTGGTGACGTGCAGTCTTCCAAGTGGGGCTGGAGTTGACCGCATGAAGGATGCAGCATTGAAGGAGTAGTGAGGCTAGGCACTGGGAGAGGCCAGGAGAGGCAATTGGCAAAGGTGCACCCTTAGTTACTGCCAGGCCCTAGGATTTTGGGGGGGGGGGTGTCATGAAGAGAGACTGAGGTTTAGCACCTTGTGATAGGAGCAGAGTCCCCAAAGAGAGGCCAGGAGGCCTTTGATGCGGATGCAGCCTGCGAAGACCCCAGCGTGTTGGAGGCTCTAGGGCTGTGGGATGGCTGCCAAGGCTGTGGCTGCTGTGGACAGGAGCTGGCTTGAGCCTGTGTGATGAGCTAGTGAGTGGCAGGGTTGGGGTGGTGGAGCTACTCAAGTCCTTTGGAGCCAAGGACACCTGAAGTGAAGCCCAGGTACGGGACATTGAGCTCCACGATTTAATTTATACTGCTGGATGGCAGTTTTGCCTTGCTCTGATTGTGACTGTGCCCTGCTTATTTCCTTTTGAAATAAGAAGTATATAACTTATTTTTTTGATTTCACAGGAGCCTATAGTCAAGAGACTTTGAATTTTTAGCGAGACAAATTTTTTTTTTTTTTTCCGAGACAGGGTTTCTCTGTATAGCCCTGGCTGCCTGGGAACTCACTTTGTAGACCAGGCTGGTCTCGAACTCAGAAGTCCACCTGCCTCTGCCTCCCAAGTGCTGGGTTTAAAGGCGTGCGCCACCACGCCCGGTGTGAGACTGAATTTTGAAAGAGACATTGGATATTTAAAAAGACTGAACTTTTAAAAGTGTTTGGATTTTTTTTTTTTAAAGACTGTGGAACTTTTAAAGTCATACCATATTACCATATTTTATATTTTGATATTAACATGACATCTTGGGAACAAGCAAGAAAGGAAAGGTTATGATTTAACAGTAACACATTGGTATGGCAGTTGACAAGGCGCCAGTTGGGCTGGTTAGTTTTTTGTCGATTTGATACAAGCTCAGGCCATCTGAGAAGAGGGGACCTCAACTGAGAAAATGTCACTGTCAGGTTGGTCCTTAGGGAAGTCTGTGAGATATTTTCTTCATTAATGGTGGGTATGGACGGGCCCAGCCTTGTGTAGGTGGTGCTAATCCTTACCAAGTAGGTCTGGGTTGTAATAAGAAGGCAGGGTGAGCAAGCTACAGAGGGTGAACCAGTGAGCAGGGCTCTTCCGTGGTCTCTGCTTCAGTTTCTGCCTCCAGGCTTCTGCCCTGACTTCTCTTCGTGATTGACAGGACGCTGTAGATTGAAGTAAACTCTCCTCTTCCCAAGTTGCTTTTGGTCACGATGTTTTATCACAGCAATCAGAAGCAAACCGAGACAGATGTTGTTGAGAGAGAATGTGGAGTGAGCTCCTCCATAAAGGGATGTTGGAGCATGTCAGTGTCGGGGCTGGCTCGGCAGCTTTGTTCTTGCTGCTCTTGTTGTCCGACTCATCACGTAGAATGTCTATTCTGGGCTTGGGTTAGAGAGCCTTAAAGGGGGACCCTAGGTAAGAAGGGTCCCCTGCTACTCCTGATCTTCATATATATATACTCTGTCTGGAGTCACTTGCTCAGGGGAGTACAGCTTGATTTGGAATGGCCTCCACTGAAGGTTGCTGGCTCTTGACTAGGGCCATGTCTTAGTCCATTTATGTGCCAAGAAGGGGGTCCTGAGAGGGAGAAAAGTGTGTAAGGCTGTGTCTTTTGGGTCCTCAGACACATACTCTCAGCTGATGCCTGTCTGAATGGCTACTGTTGAAAAATGATGCTCAGAGTCTGGGTCGTGACTGTCCACCTTCACTGAGCAGCAGGTATGTGTGGTGTAGGGATGTGGAGGAATTGCCATTTGGCTCTGGAATGGTGGCTCTGCCTCTCTGAATATCTGCTTATGGATGCTGGGATGGAAGCTATGTGGACTGAGGATGACCGAGTGGCTTGTGCTAATCTAGAAGTAGAGGAGTCCGAACTCCTCCTTGGCCCAGGTGATAGGATCTGCTCTGAACTGATCCTTGGTAAGTGGGCAGTGCTTAGGCTGGGGACTCTGAACATTTTCAACATTGAATACAATGCATTGCAGAAGCAGGTGGATCTCTGTTAGTTCAAGGCCAGCTAAGGCTACATAGTAAGACACTGACTCCCCCTACCCAACCAACCAACCAACCCCCCAAAATAAAAATAGGTTGGTTTGTTTTCTCTGTGTGTGTGGGTGAGTGAGTGTGTGTGTGTGTGTGTGTGCAATGCCCAGAGGTCAATATTCATTTTTCTATGTTACCCCACCTCTCTAGTCCCAAGCCCTCAGAATCTTAACTTAATTTCCTGCTTTAATACCCTGCCAAGTTCCCAAGACTTTTAAAAGCATACAGACTAAAACGTTTTAAAGAAGACATGCATAGGGAAACCCAGGGAAGGTCAGTATCCAGTGGACTTAGTGTAAAGACTTACTGACTGTGTGACTAGGCCAGGCACCTCTTTAGTATTGGCATACACTAAGTGTTTCTGCTGTGCCTCAGCTTCCTTATAGAGCTGTGTATTGAAGTTACACTGAGAAGGTCCTAGCTGTCGCTGAGCAGACCTTGGAGGTCAGGCTCATGAAGTCATTCTGCAGAGACACTGTCACCCTAACTTGTCTTGCAGAGTGTCACCTGATCATGCAGTCACATGGTATTATTGCACAGTGTAACATTTTGCCATCCCCACACCTGGCTCTCTGAGGCTCCTGGCTGATTTTGGGCTCCTCACTGATGACAGGGGGACTTAGGTACTGTCTCAGTCTACCAGACAATAAGATACATAGATGACCTTGACATTAGTGCTGGGGGTAAATGGATGGGGGAAGTATTGTGAAATGAAGCCTAAAAGTTCTGTTGGCAAATACACAGAAGACGCTGGATTATCAGATGATAAGAGATAGGATGAGGTCTTATTTGTTAGTTGTGCAGTAGTATACCTTAGAAATTACCGGGCATACACATAAGGAAATGGACAGTGTCTGGTGCATGTTTCTGCAAACTAAGTGGTCCATGACCAAGGTACCACTGGCAAGTACAGTGTTGGGTAGGATGTACTCTCTGCTTCAGAGCAGACTTTCTATGTGTCTCCATGTGGTAGAAGGACTAGTCAACTCTGTGCTAAGGGTACCATTCCTGATATTGGACCTCCACTCTCATGACCCGAATACCTGGGTATTTGGCCTCCAAAATACTGGCATTTTGGAGGTTAGGTTTCCATTTGTGAGTTTTGGGAAGACATGAGTGTTCTGATCACAGAAGCAATGTATAGAAGCCCTGTTGCAGGTTGGCTGGCAAATGTGTAGACTCAGGGCTGGTCTTGTAGTGCTAGGGTAGGTTGTGTGGGCCTGAGCTCATCCCCTTCTCTCTGGGATACAATTGGTTCCATGGATGCAGGGGGGGGGGTCCTTTAGACTTGCTTGACCTTTGGAATATGGAGACACAAACTCAGTGCCCACTAGATACTGCAGAGCAGTAATGACTCTGCTGTGTCATAGCGCAGTTTGAGATTTAAGTAAGGGAGCCAGGTCTGTGTGTGTGTGTGTGTGTGTGNGGGGGGGGGTCAGTGTTTGCTTTCTGACACTCTTGCAGCATCTGTGTCAGCAAGAGCAACAGGGCTGTGATGATGACATCCTCAGGAGTTAGGAACACCCCAAGCAGGGATGAAGGACTAGGAAGGTGATGGATTGGAGCACTAAAGGCAGGGCTGGAGGGATGAGGAGGTGACAGGTTGGAGCTCTCTGTTGCTCCTGGTGTGCTTCTCTCAACAAGGCTTCCACTGTGAGAACTGTGGGATGCTCCCCATCTTAGTCCACTGTGTGATGCCGCAACAGAATACCTGAGAGAACGTAGTGGATAAAGAAGAGAGCCTTATTGTGGCTAGTTGTTCTGGAGGCTGGAAGTCCATGATCATAGGCTGTATCTGCTGAGGGTCTTAACCCCCTTCACAGTATGGAGGGCGAGTTTGTGCTTCCAGAAGAGAGAAACTCCACCCCCTACCTCCCACCCAACTTCCTATTAGCTCATTCTTACAGTAACTGATCTACCTGGTCCAGAGAGATGGGAATGCCTGGATCCTTAGAGAAAGGCAGTAATATTCCTAAGAACCCCATTGCCTTAGGAGAAGAGAAGGGCTGTCATAGCAAAACCTTCCTGCAATGAATAGAAGAGAAAGATTCTTCATCCTCCTCCCCTCCCGCCCCCTTCCCTTCCCACCTTTGTCCTTCCTTTCCTCTTCCTGCAGCTTCTTCCTCCAGATAACTCCAGCTATGTCTTCTTTCAGTTGCCTGATTAGGTGTATGCACCTTCCAGAAAACACACCCTGTTTACAAAATCACAATCCCTTCCAGGCACCCAAAAAGTGACATCATTACCTCTCTGCTACATTGGAGACTAGAACTGATCCATTACAGTCAGGGTCCTACCGGTGCCCACATGGCAGGGCCTTTGTCTGCTCCAGTTGGTCCTTTATCCCTCTGTAGTTCTGTTTGTGGTCTCATGGTCTCACTATATCAAAGATATGCTATGCTAGGGCGGCACAGCGATGGAAGAGTGGGAGGGGGTGGGCTAGGATAGACAAAGGACTTGGCAGATAGAGCCAGAGAGGCTGGGTGGCTGGTGTCTCCTTATCCCTGCCTCAGTGTCCTGACTTTACTGTGTATTCCATCCCAGATGGGTATCAACAGCATGAAGGCTACTAAGTCCTTTGACATCCTCAGGAGTATGGCGTTACTTTGTTTCAGGTTTTTGTTAGTTCACTGAGGAAATAGGAGCTAGTTGGAATGTTCAGAAGGTGAAAGCAGGTGTGGGACTCAGCCCCAAGCCTCCAGAGTGGAAACCAGCCCCTTTCTTTGCCCCAGAGCACCTGCATCACTGCAAGATAGGAGGCACCGGGACAGCCCCTTTGAAGTGGGGTTGATGGACAGTGTGGGGAAGGTGGGGCGTCCAGACCTGCCAGCGTGGGGGTGTGGGACCCTGTGCACAGCATCGTTGGAGTGGGAGATGTACATCTTGCCTGTAGGTAAGAAAAGAAAACAATGCTGGGGAGGAAGCATTCCTGGCTGGGGATTAGCTGGGAGGTGGCTCTGGGCTTTGATCCTCCTGGCACCTGGCTTGCTGCAGCTTGCTCTGATGGGGACAGCAAATTCCCTGTCTTCTTTTATGTTGGGAACTCACAGGGCCCTGACACTGGAGACACTCCCCCTACATCTTCCAGTGGTGGAGTCTACATGGGAGGCAGCAGAGGGTGGGCTTTGCTCCGTCAGCTCCGTGGGGGAGTGGTCTAGAGGCTGGTTGGATGGGGGAGAAGTGTTGGTACCTGCTCACTGCCTCCTCCTACCCAGACCTCCCTCAATAGGGTGCTCTTCCAGCTCGAAGATTTTCTCTGGAGAATTCCACAATACACTCTTGAACCCTGGATGCGCTTCATGGTGCTTTACACAGGATACCTGTTTGTTGGGGCACGAATAAAGGAATTGTTTGGCCTTCCACCTTCTTCCACTAAATGCTGGTGGCCACCCACTTTAGTCCTGGTCATGCCCAAAAGAGCCCCTGTGTTTCCAAACATCTCCAGTTATTAGGCAGGGAAATCAGTCATTGATCTAAAAAAAATGAGCTGAGTCCTTGCAATATATTTGTTGCCAGAAGATAGCCTTGAGTGTGGTAGCACTTGGGAGTCAAAGGCCTCCCTCTGCTTTTGGGCCCAGCATGGTCTGCTTAGTGGGTCCCAGGGAACTACATAGACCCTGTTAAAAAAAGAAGCCCTGGGCAGGGTAGATGGCAAGTTAGGTTAAATAGTGCATGTTTGGGTGAAAATGTCCTTTGGTGAGCTCTGGGTACATTGGCTGTAGGTGTGACTGAAGGTTTCTATTGTCGCTGTCTATCAGTTATCAAACCATCTCTTACTTCTTACGTGGGGTGCCATGAACTTTTCCAAGCACATTGGTGGCCTGGAGGGTGACCCTGACTGATGTTAGTAGGGTGTTGCAAAGGCAGGCAGGCTGAGTTTCTGGCATGCTCTGGGTCAGAGCTGGATCACAAGCTGCTGATGAGCAGGGACCCTGGACTCTGTTCCACTCCACTTGCCCCCTACCTGCTCCTGATTATCCTCTGAGGGCACCAGGTATGTGACAGGACATGGGGCAGGTGGCATGTCTTGCCTAGGGACTTTCCAGGTGCCATCTTGCTGGGGTTTCAAGGTACTTTCAAAGGTTAAAGAAAGAAGTTCAAGTTGGGCCACCCTGTACCCAGAAGTCTGAGGTAGGAGGTTCATAAGATTGAGCACAGCTTGGGCTGTGTAACAAGACCCTGTCTCAAAAAGGGATGGGGGTGGGGATGTACTTCAGTGGTAGAGAGCACTTGCGCTGAACTCTAGACAGCTTCCTAACTCAGCAGGATTATGACAAACCCGTCCTTACGAATCTTTTTTATTTGCCAAATCCCTGTTGTTTCATTAGAATCTATCTTGCAGCCAAAATAGCCTCAGGGGGAAAATAACTATCGGTGCGGTGAACTAAGTCTGTCAGAGGAATGTGACGGGTTGGGGTCCATACAAGTAAACGTTGTAGGTAGCAAACGTTTGTAGGTAGCGAAACTCCGGTGTCTGCACCAATGCCTCCTTATGAAAACACCCTTTTGTGACTGTGTCTGTAGGAGGCAAAAGCTGGAAGCTGCTTCCATGTCCAGCTGGACCCACTGTTTCTTCCCAGATGTATAGTGCAGGGTGCCCGTGCTTTGCGGTGGGTGTACCATTTGAAGGTTTTTCTCCAAAAGTCTTAGGAGGAAGAAATCCTTCCATGTTGTTCCACAGTCTGGGGGGTAATCCAAGACTAGTGGTTGTATGCCGCTTCTGCCACGGGGCTTGCTCCTTCCTCCCTCCTACTCACCTCACTCTGTGTGTGTGTGTGTGTGTGTGTGTGCCTGTGTAAACCGCAGTTGCAGTCTGTTGACTCAACTGCCCCTGTTGCTGGATCTCCTTTCTCCACAGTGCAGGGTGTTTGCTCACCTCCGGACTCCTCGATGGTTGAGAAGCTGTCATAGAGTGCAAGGCCAGTGAGTGACTGGAACACCTAGCAGCTCTCCGTCGAGATTGTTGTGTTGTTTCTGCTTTGTCTCCCTGCCTGTTGATTGGACACTGGCTGCCCCTTCTTCTGTTGGCTTTGCTGGAGTTCACAGGTCTGTTCCTCTTGTCAATTGCTCTCTGACCTTCACGTCCCAAGGTTGTGCCTAGTTGCATCTTCTTTCTCCTCTGCTCAGGAAACATCTATTACTAGAGCAGGAGAGAACTGTACAGTCTAGCCCTAAGCCTTGGTGGGCTTCTATCTCTCTAAGTATGCTCAGGAGGGTCCAGCCACCACCCAGGACACCTTTCCCCCACCATTATCCCCAACTCCGGTAGATGATTGGCTCTGGCCACTTCCTGGTACTGAGCCGCCACTTCCTGGTACCGAGCCACCAACAGTCTTGTCCCTTGGCTGTGTCCCCAGATTGGTCAGGTTTTTGTTGTGCATCCCCCATTCCCTGCCTTCCTTCCAGTCTGTTGCTCACAGATGGGGTAGCCGGAAAGAAACTTGTTAGGTTTTTTTTTTTTTTTTTTTTTTTGGTGAGTTATATTTCAGCAGCATCTGGCCCTTCTTTCCATGATGCCTTCTGCTTGTTCAGACCACAGGCTTTGGTCCATCCGCTAGCCACAGGGTCCTGGGGAAGCTGCTTGAAGTTCCTACCCCACATAGGACTCTGCTGCCTATCTCTGAAGTGAGCACTCTGTCCAGTCCTCTGGGGCCAGTCCTTGTCCATGACCTTGGTGGTGTTTGCGTTTCCTTCTGAAGTCACCATATCAGCACTGCTAGATAAACGGCGGAAGCACCCCTGACAAGACCTCTACTACCCAGCTCCAGCCCAGTTGTCTGCTGTCTCCACAGCTTTCTCTCTGTCAGTGAAGCATCTCCCTTATCACTTATCAGAAAGGGAGGAGCCGGAGGAGGGCTCTCTTCCTGGAGTCCAGCAGATGTAGGCATAGGTCCGCTGTCCTGCAGGGACTCTGTGCTGTGAGGTTCTTCATGCTGTGGGATAGACCTTTGATGGGCGAGTACTTGGAAGAGGTTTCCTGGAGACACCTGTCCCTAGGGAAAGAGGGCCTAACACTTCAGTGGGTCTGAGAATGGTCGTCACCCACAGACCTCCATGAGCATGGGCTCCTGTGCAGCCCCTGTGAGTCAGAGCTGCTTTGTCAGGTTCAGACCTAGAGGGAGCCATCTTAGCCCTCCACAGCAAAGGACCGTCTTTACCCAAGTAGTGCGACCCTCAGGACGGCCTAACACACTGGGAATGACTTACATCTCTTACGTTTTGTGTACCTTGTTGAACTATTGAGTGTTCCCCATGCTGGTGAAAGTAGATATATTATTGCTACTGTCATTGGTTTCTGATTATACTGGGGACATTCACATGCTGGGCAAGTGCTGTACCACCGAGTGACATCTCCAGCCTTGGCTGTATAGTTTTAGATGTAGCAACTCCACACAGGCTGTAAGAGACTGCTGTAGACATGTGACCAAACCTCTCCTCAGGGTCCAAATCTTCTTATCATGGGACAGAGAGAGTCTCTATGGCCTGGCTGCTTACCCTCTTGTGTCTGTATTTGCCTTCTAGAAGCAGCAGGCACTGCAGTTAACCACACTGTCCCTGTTTGCAGCTGTGAGTACTGTGAGCCGTTTCTGCTATAGGCACACAGTGATGTGTCTGTTCGTATTTTCCTACCCCCGTCTCTGGTCCATTTAGCAAATAGGTCTGGTGCCATTCTCATTGTCTGGCCTTGGACTGGGGTGTGGGGATGGACAGGGCCCTGGTAGAGCTCAGACTGCAGATGTTCTGATCAGACCATGAAGAAGCCTGAACAGGGCAGTAAGGGCTCCCCGTGTCGGGACACATCAGTAGTACCATTTGTTCCTTCAGCACACCCTAATTCTGTTCTAATGGATGGAGTCCTGGTCTCTTGGAGGTGACTTCCCTGCACCACAGAACATCACTGTAGTGATAAGGACCCTGAAACATGACAAAGATAACGAAGTACATAAGGACATAGTGGAAGGCTTCCTGGAGGCGGTACATTTTGGCAGAAATTTGAAAGAGAGTAGAAAGCCCAATCGATAGGAAAGAGACCCAGTGATTGGACAACTGATCTGGGGGTTTGGGATAAGATTACGTTAGCCCGAGGGGCCCATGGCTTTTTACAAAAACTGATTAGGTGTGGGGGGGGGTTTGCTGGGTCGTTTGTCCTTCCTGAATCTACCCAGAAGAAGCCCCACCTGGCTGGCTTTGAATGCAGAGAGGTCAGAGGTCAGTGTAGCTGTGGACTACAGGGTGGGAGAGGAGATGAAGAGCCTGGCCGAGCTCTCCTTACTCTGCAGGGCTTATTGATGGATGGGTTCTATGCACTGGGAAGAGAGAGCCTTCAGGCTGATGGCTGAAGATGGTAGAGGAGATGAGTGGATGGGAGGGGGTCTCAGGGAGACAGGGATAGTCGGGGTTGATACGAGGGACCCCAAGCCAAGGCTACCACTTCCAGTTCTGAACGTAACCCTAAGTCTACGATGCTGCTCCAGCCTTGGCCATTCATTGTACAGCTGTAATGCCGCCGACACACACATACTCTCCAGAAAGTAATGTGGGGAGAAGAGCTGTCAGCTGATGCGACGGGTCTGCAGTATGCCCACAGTGGACCGTCTAAGAAAAGCTCACACTCTAAAGTTTTGCAAGGACAGGGAATTGAAATGAGACATAGGGTTTCAGAGAGCAGTGCATGGAGAGAGAGTGTGCACACATACTGCTGCTAGAAACTGGAATACGCTGGGGAGGATAACTGGGGGTGAGCAAGGAGGGGACATGAGTGTCCCTTCCTGGAGGGAGGCTGTGGCTGAATGTCTCAGTGGGATGCAGTGGAACCTTTGTGCCGAGGGCACCACAGTTATCCTCTACTGGTGTCTTTAGAGCAGTTGAGGAAGGAGGGTCTGGGTGGGGTTATTTTGGAAGGGCGAGATGCTCTGTGGCAGGTTTTATTGCCAAAGGCAGGGGTGGGGAGGACAGAGATGGTGTTTAAGAGGAGGCCCTGGGCCAGCATCACATGATTGGAGTCACGAGGCTTGGGTCCTGCAGTGTGCATCTAAGATCAGTAAAGATGGTGCCACTGAGTGCCCAGTGCTGTTCTGGACTAGCCTTTATTTTTGTTGTGTGTTTCAGTGTTACAGTGGTCAAGGCTTGGAGCACCAGCCAAGACTTAGGGTTATGTTCAGGACTGGAAGTGGTAGCCGTGACTTTGGGGTCCCTTTGACCTTCACCTTTCCTTCTTAGACAGCAGGTGCACAATGTAGTCTGGTCTTCTGGGACAGCCTGGGAAGAGAGTCTCCTGGTGTCATGACTCCCTGTGCCCTCCACATTTTGGCCAGTCGCAGGCTGCTTCTTTATTCCTCATGTCTAATGCTCCAGTGAGTGGAGATGTTGCCCCCAAGGTCCCCTGCAGATGCCTCGCCCCTGTCATTTTGGAGTGCTGGGTACCTGAGTCCCTTAGTTCTTCCTTGGGCACTCTTCCCTCCGTGGCTTTCTTTTCCTGGAGGATATCTCCCTTTAGTCACTTTAGGTTTAAGGACTCTCTGTCCCTCCCACTGCTCCGTAAGCTCTGGAATGCATGAATGGAGAAATGGTCCCTAAGCAGCTAATCAGAAATTCAAAGGGCAGCTGATAGGAGGCCTTGCATTCCAAAGACCCAACCCAGGGTGTAACCCAGGGGTGTGGCCTCCTGTGCCAGTCACCTTAAACCTAGTGGCTGTCTCTGTTGATTTACACACTTACTCCTTTTCTAATGCAGTTTGTGTGAGGCATGGCCTCATGGGATGTGGTCTGAGGGACACTGAGAACACCCACCGCACTCCTGCAGGCTGGTGTGGCCCGAGCTGGGACGTAAATATAGGACAACAGTAAAGGGCTACTGACCTAGCCAGTGCGATCGCCCCCCAATGGCCCAATTCGAGGACAGTGATAGCTATAAACGTCTTCTCCTTTTTTAAATAAAGGAGGGTCAGGAAGATTGCCACTCCTGTGCTATACGTATTTTTTCTCCAGTGAGAAAATGAGAAGCAACTACTCAAACTCTTTGGGAAGTTGAGAGCTCTTTGCCCAGTTCTCTGGGAGGCACCCCTGCTTTTGCTGAGTGGCTGTGCAGGGGTAGGAGGTGGCGGGCTGGGGTGCCCCTTGTGTGATAGTCATGTGTTGGTCTCCTGTATCAGTGCTCTGTCAGACTCAATGAACACTTGGGGTCTGAACCTCAAGGCCATTTCCATGATAGGGTCGGGGATGTTACTGCTCTGTGTTTGGATTCCCTGAACTATCTGGGAAGGGTCTGGGAAGGAAAATGCTGACTCACAGGCACCTGAGCAGCAGACTTACCTTCCAAGACTTTAATAATAAGTAGCTAAAACTTGTGTTGATGGAAACAGAACTGGGGGTGGGGCTTGGGGAGGGGTAGGGGAGTTGGCAGGCAGCTAATAAAGCCCTTCCTTGAGTGTCTGATTAACATTCAGCAGAAGTCTTTAAGATCGCTCAGCAGTAACCAGGGAAGAAACCGTGACTCAGTGAAGTTAATATTAAACCAGCCGTTGCACAGCTAGCGTGGCTGGAGTCTCTACCAAGGCATCCTGGTCTTTGCAGCCAGCGGTGTGTTGCCTACTTCCCTTTAGGCATGCCTGCTGGGGGAATGTACTAGGCTCTGGGCTTCTTGTTCCCAAGTCCATTGCTCCTAGGCTGGAGCTGTGAGCCCCATGGGGGATTTTGAAGACCTACTGCATCTGGGAGCCGCCCCCAGGATTTGTGCTATAAATGATTGGGGTAGGGTTGGTTCCATTTAGGATGTTTCTGTTCACTCCCTTCAGGGGTGTCTAAGGGTCACTATGGCCTGCCTTGACCCTGGGAGGCCCCTCTGATGATGTGTTGTGTTCCCTGCCCAGGGTCTAGATATGGTTTTGTTGTGTGTGTGCTGGCCTGAACAGGGGGAGTTGGGTTGTTTCTGGTCTGGAGAGCAGAGGAGGCCTGAAACCCAGGGGGTAATCCAAGGGTCTCTCTGTGGACTCTAGAAACGTCTCCACGTTGGAGGAACTGCTGGCTGTGCCACCCAGAGAGCCTGGGTGCAGATCAAACTTAGGTAGGTTCTCCTTAGCAGATGGCCTGGGGAAACTGCACAGGTTTTCTGTAAGTTAGGTTTGATTTCTAACTCTCACTTGTTAATTCGAACATAGAAATTGTACATATGCATAGAACACAGTGGAGTATGTATGTCTCTCTCAGCTCTAGCGTGGGGTTTTTAATGAATGTGCATTGCATCCTGATAACAGTAGGGCTGTTAGCATGTCATCATCTTAAATGCTTATTATTTTTTTTTTGTGGTGAGAGCATTGAAATTTCTTCTATCTTGCAACATAGGATATGCTCTTCTCAACTCTGGGAGTCTGTGCAATAAAACCCCAGAACTTGCTTGCATCTAAAACTTTGTGCCCATTGGCCAATCCCGGAGCCCTCCCCAGCTTCTGGGAACCTCTACTTCTATTTCTTTAACCTGCCTTTTCTTTCTTTCTTTAAGTATTGTATTTTATATATGTGTGTACCATATGGGTGCCTATGGCTGGAACTGGTGTTATTGCTGGTTGTGAGCCACCCTGTCAGTGCTGGGAACTGAACCTGGGTCATTGTTATTGTTGTCTTCCTCCTCCTCCTCCTCCTCCTCCTCCTCTTTTTTCTTTTTTTCAAAAAGCCCCCAGATGTAACTGTCACATTGACAGTTGGCCCTATCCTATTGCCCTGGTAGACTAATGCCATCATCTTGAGGTCAGGGGCTCAGGAATTGATCCCAGATGCAGTGAATGCTGAGGGAGATTTTGAGGTGCCCTTAGAGGACTAACCAGTACTATGGATGGGAACCCCAGGGTGCTAGCCCACTCATCTTGGTGGTAACAATCGTTTTCCTACCATGTGCTCTCGGCCAAGCACCTCGAATGTAACATCTTTAGTTTGTTCTCTGGCTCTTTGAGGTGTTCTCCTTGTCCTCAGGGTATCTCTGGGAATGACTTGTGGGCGACTTGGGACTGCTCCCTGCTGGTCCTGCCTTGTGTGTCCTCCACTCACCAGTGAACCCCTGAGATCTTGTGCCCACATTCTCCTGTCTTGAAGCATGTGTTGTCCCTTACCAGCATCTCCAAGTCAACAGGGAACTAGGGTTCTTCTGGATGGACGCTGCCATGTCTGTGAGGAGGACATGGCTCTGGAACCTTCCCAGGACTCCAGGGGGCTTGGGCATCCTGACGTGTGGCAGTACCATGACAGGCAGGCACACTTGTTCCTTTGTGGGTGAGAAAAGGTGAGATAGAGCATAAGCTGAATACACAGGGAAATGGGGAAGAAGGAAGGTCTTCCAAGAGAGGGTTTGACCCAGGTCTGTGCTTGTGCAAGACCCGGATGCAAGGGCCTTGGGACAGGGAAAGAAAACCAGGCTTAGAGATTTCTGCAGATAAGAGCTGCCAGTGGCTTCTTGTTTGCACCAGCAAATGCTTGCCTGTTCCAAGGCCGCAGTCATCTTGACCTCTTGATTGACATGTGGTCTACCACCTTCTCAATCTTAGATTTATGCTTTACTCTCTTCCTTTCATGATGAAGGTGCTATGGGGTTCCCTATTCTCCATGGAGATAGGTGCTAGAGGATGTCTGTCTTCGTGGGTGACCCCACAGTAGCCTCCACAGGGTGAGTGGGAACTGGCTCAACCTTCCCTTACAAACTCTGTACAGCCCTGCCCTCTAGGCACATCTCTGTTGATCTGCTCAGTCCTTCCCTGTTCTCCCGGGTGGGGAGTGCTGACCCCACATACTGACTTTGACTGATACTTGAAGCCTTGGAGATTCAAGGACTCCATTGCTGGTGGTTTGCAATGCAGAATCTTCACTGTTTATTTTCCACTGGAGTCCTCTGAGGTTTGGCGTCACTTCAGGCTGTCTCCCATGTCCTTGTGGTGTGCTCTTCTGTCATTCCTGTGGGCGTGACCTTGACACGGGGCTCTGTTTCTCTAACCCTGAGCCCTGTGGACAGAGCTGATAACGTCCGTCCCTATTACTTTCACTTCTGGCTGTGCCTACAGCCAGGAGGTGAGATCTGCTGCTGCGCCAGTGTGTCTGAGTCCTGTAGAATGTCCTCCCTATTCCTCCAAATCAGACAGGAGGCCCCAGGCTTAGTCTTCTTGTAGGTGTCCAGGTTCTCGTCACAAGTCCCTTCCCTGTCACCCTGTTTACAGTTTACAGTATTCCCAGGCCTCGTGTTGCCAGAGGTCACTCTGCCGCTACTCTTCCCTAGACTTAACGCCACCCCTGGACACATTCCAGACTGCTCTCCATGGCCCCAGATGCTCTTCCTGGACATCCTGATAGTGCTCCTAGTGTACCCCCTGCTAAAACCTCCACATAACGCAGGGTCCAGCCTGGCTTAGTTGGGGTCCCCCCCCCCGTCACTGCTTCCTGTCATCCTGCTTAACTCCCCAACCTCTCTCTTGCACCCTGTCTACCTCCAGCTTAGCGGCACAATAGCCACCATGTTAGGCTACTCACCCAAACCCATCCTCACTTCCTTTCTTGCCTGGAAAACGTCCACCCCTTCCAGGTCTCAGCCCACTCACTGAGGTCTTGTGTCCTATGTGGACACTGTTGTTCTCTAGTAATGCGGTGTGCTCATGGATTTCTCAGCAAGTAATTCTGCAGGTGAGTGAGCGCGCACACAGGTAAATGAACAGTTTCCAGGCTACAGTGACAATCTTCCAAGAGAACCACCGATCTGACATGACAACATGCGGCTCCCTCCGGGGCACGCGTCATGTCTGTTCAGCCTGAGTTTGCTTTTGTCTTTCTCTTCTTTTTCTGTTTTGGTTTTTCAAGACAGTGTTTCACTGTGTAGCGCTGGGTATCCTAGAACTAGCCCTGTAGATCAGGTTGGCCTCGAACTCACAGAGGTCTGCCCATCTCTGCCTACCAAGTTCTGGGATCAAAGGTGTGCGCCACCACCATCCAGATAATCTGAGTTTTCAATACTTGGCTATCACCTAACCTCTCTCTCCGATGGTCACCATGCTGACGTTTCCCTTGGTTGTCTAGCCTCCCCTTACCCCATGGTAAAAAGAATGCTGGGCTGGAGAGATGGCTCAGCGGTTAAGAGCACTGATTTTTCTTCCCGAGGTCCTGAGTTCAATTCCTAACAACTACATGGTGGCTTGCAACCATCTGTAATGGGGATCCGATGCCCTCTTCTGGTGTGTGTGAAGACAGATCCAGTATACTCAAATAAATCTAAAAAAAAAAAAAATGTTGTTTTGTTCCTAGGGACCAGGTGTAGTCAGAAGCCAAGGAGTTGCCAGTGGCTTGGGATTGTATTTCAGTCTGGGCAGTGGGAAGTACCAAGGGGGTGGACTGAAGCAGCAGGAAAACAGGAGGCTGGAGAGAAGGATGCCTCTTACTGTCCTTTGCAGAGTGGGGGTGATGGGTCTGCCACTCAAGCATTAGGTGGGAATCAGCCACCAGAAGATTTGGCTGCCTACCATGGCTTCTGGGTTTTCCAGACCCCTTGGATCTTTGGCCCACAGGTGGAGGTTGGGCGGTTAGAAGTATGTGGCTCCACAACATGTGAGTGAGCAGCATTGCTGGCCAGGGAGCAGAACAGTGAAGGGCCTTTTCTTATCCGTACCCACACTACACTGTGCCTGTGTGGCATGAGCCTGTGGAGCGCTGCTGCTCATGAAGAGTGGGTTCCTCTGCTGTGAATCTCACTCAGGGATGGGAGATGATTAACCACTGGGGATGGGGAGCAGGTGAGCTGAGCCCAGAAAAAGCAGTCATTATCAGTTATAAGAGAGAAAAGGAAAGAGCACCATAAGTCAGAGAGAGCCCCAAGGCTCAGAGTGGCGGGAACTGAGAGGCTAGAGCCCAGCTGGGAGCCTGGCTGAGCAGTCAGGGGGAGGCCAGAGAATGGATGGGAGCCCTGTAGCCTGCTTGAAGGGACTGTGGGCAAGTCCCTGGTTTCAAGGTTCTGGACCTTGGCCCAGAGTCCTTGGCTATGACTGTTGACGCTCCCTAAAGCTGAGACAAACCATTTTGTTGTCACTAGCTGGAAGGCATGTCTCATTCACGGAATTTATAACTACAATAAAAAATAGGCGTTTTCTGGATGGTGTATTCTTTTAAGTAACTTCTGGCAGATTCAGGTATGCCTGTAATAAAGAACCATCTTCTGATGTTTGCCTCTCTGTGTGGCAAGCCAGAACCATGCCTCAGACTTCCTACTGCTGGAATCACAGCCATGAGCTGCCCCATTTGGAAGCGCCGCCTGCCTCGAGTGAGCAGAGCCCACACCTTGTATTAGGTTGCCGTGTCTTCGTTTCTGAGTTCATATTCCTTCTGCTGGCTCTGTGAGCACCTTAGTAAGGCTGTGTGGCTGATGTGGCCATCCTGTGGAAGAAGGGCTTGTGTCATACACACCTCCTGACAGTCAGGAGAATCACTGCTTCCTGCCCTGTCTTAGGTTAAAGGTGGATGCATTACTCATGCGCTCAGGGATCCCCAGTCAGAGGAGGGTAGAGAAGGCACATGCAGGAATATGACCGAGAGAATAGGAAATGAAGACTAAGGAATGAATACAGAAACACCAAGGGATGGACCCCAGGAGTAATGATCTCAGTTGAGGGGGAGGGGAAGAGAATGTTTCCGCATCTGCCTCATGTTTACTGCATGAAGGATTGGAGTCCAGGATGGAGTGTGTACCTTAGGCACATTTTGGTTTTCTTTTATTTTTATAGTTGAAACTTTGTAGAGCAGCCATTGCCACTTCCCTGTAGACACAGAAAGATGGATATTTAGTGCCAGGACCTGAGAGGTTGAATTAATGGCTGGAATTTGCACATGTGGTAACCATAAAGGCCTGCGCAGCCCACCCAGACTGCCCTCCCATCTCAGGCATCTGGGCACACAGACTCCAGAGTGTGAGATCCACAGAGGCTGGGCGCTGGGACACGATAGGCTATTAGAATGCCACGTGAGCTGGGCCCGGTGCCAGGGCCACTGGGGCTTCATGTTTAGAGCACCATGCTACTGCATTGCAGGGGTCTCCTCTGCCCAACTTAAGAGACCCGAGGAATTGCTTCAGCTTGAACCTATCCATCTTCAAAATAGCCCTTCCCGTCTCAGAAGTTGCCTTGGGGGAAGCCACACGCTGCTGCTGTTGCAATTGCTTTAAAGGACACTGCCCTGTGCGGGAGAGGGGCTGTTTTGTCACGAAAGGGTATCCTGGTTTCTAAAAGTGACCCTG
This sequence comes from Mus pahari, assembly GCF_900095145.1. NCBI lineage: Eukaryota > Metazoa > Chordata > Mammalia > Rodentia > Muridae > Mus > Mus pahari. Next base: position 20,912,498 of record NC_034602.1, read on the forward strand.
GAAGTTTCTGGGCTCCCGGTTTGCTTTCCTCCACTGCAGTTCCTTCATCTCACCTCCTACTGTAGGTTTCTAATGTCCGTCTAAAATCCCAGACCCAGAATGGGAAGGCTGAAATGCGATTTGTGAAGTTGGTGGCACTGAGATGGGGAACGAACGGGCACCCATCCCCTAGGGGTGCAAAGTGAGCAGTCTTTGCTTTGGGCTTTGCTTGAAACCCCACAGTCACCGACCTTTTCTAGCAAGGTCAACCCCACCCCCAGTCCCCCTTTAAATTTTAAAGCTTCAGAAACAAATTGGAAAAAAAAGAAAAAAAAGCCCCCTATGCCTTAGCGTTTTTGTTTTTTTGTTTTCTTCTTCCTACTCCAAATTCACTCTTGGCTGGGTAGTGTTGATTACCCGGTAGATACCTCCCAGCGCAGTTGCAGAGTGGACTGGAGACTGGTCAAGATTTTAAAATGCCAAAAGCCCTGGGAACCTGCTGCATTTTGATTCTCTTAAGCCCCTGGGCCAGCGCGCCTAGAGGTTTGAAATCCTAGTACTGCTGAGCCCTGAGCCAAGCGTCGGTAATTCCAGTCAGATGGCGGCAGGGAGGCGCACCCCCCTCCCCACCCCCGCCCGCGGGAAGGCGTTTCTTCGCCCACTTCTCCCGCGTCTGGCTGAGCAGCGGTGCCCGGCTCTGGGCTGCGGTCTGCGGGGGAGGGCGGGCTAATTCGTGTCAGATGGAGGGCGGCCGCGCGGGGCCCGCCACTCGCGCCTGGCTTTTGTTCCCGGCGTCTGACTTCTGACGGCAGGAGCTTTTGCAGAGCTCGGCTGAGACGCGCGTGATCCGGGCCTCGCCCACGCAGGACCTCTAGGCATCGGTGCCCCGCGCTTGGCTGAGGACGTGGGGTGGACGGACCACGGGGGGCAGCCATGCGGTGGCGCGCGCTGGCCCCGGGCCCGCCAGCGAGGTTGGCGCGCGAGTTTGGGGCGCGTGGGCGTCCACGCCAGGTGAGTGCAGCGGATGGGGCTCCCTCGGGTTGACACCCACGTGGACGTCCTGGGTGGGCGCATGAGCCCATGTACTTGTGGGCCTGTGAGCGTGCGCGTGTCCTTGCCGGTGCGCGCTCCTCTGTATGTGTTCTGGGTGTGCACGTGTGTGTGTGTGTGTGTGTGTGTGTGTGTGTGGTGCGTGTAACAGTGTCTAGGGAGGCAGAACTGGATGAGCTGCAGAACTGGATGAGCGCACCGCCAGGCGGAAGGCAGGACAGCCCTAGCCCCTTGAGATCCGAAAGTTGCTGGAAAATGTTTCTTTGGATCCCTTTCTCTACAGTAGAGGCGGGACACTGGCCATTGCGCAGACTCGCTCTTCCGCGCGTGTTTCTTGCTAAGGTTTCTTGCAGATGCCGGGGTAGTGCGTGGAAGTCTAGTGCAAGTTCCTGCGTCTCCTTGGTGGCACCTTGGTGTCCTGTGGCTCCCAGGACGGTCCTCTGTGGGGTTCGAATTAAACAGGCGCCGGGTAGCAGCCCCACCCCCTTCTACTAAGCCTTATAAATCCAGCATCGACTGCGATTGTTTTCCCAGGAAACTTGCGGAAAGTTCTGTGGAGCGAAAGGTCTGCATGTCAGTTTGCTTCAGCTGCCAGACGCAGTTGCTTTAAAGGGGTGGTCCGTTTAATGCAGGTCCTCGCGTTGTGGTGGCCACCAAGCCTAAAATATTTTCCCTTGCTACTTCTTAACTGTAAGTTTGCTATGGATATGAATCGTAATGTAAATATCTGATATGCGACCTCATCAGATGGTCTTTAGACTCCTAAAGGGGTCGTGACCCACAGGTTGAGAACTACTAAGGTATGGGGACCCCTATTGAGCATGGAGGGGGGTCACTTATGCCCCACGTGCCTGCCTTCTGTGGGGAGGTCTGGGGACAGCTCTACGGATATGGGAAGGGTTCAGGTTTGGTTGCTTTCAGAGAAGTGAGGTTAAGCTGGGATCAGTGCTACCCCAGCACACCTATTTTCGCTTCCTGTGGTGGGCTGAATTATTTCCTGAAGGGAAAATGTAGCTGGGCTCGTGCAGATATATTCTTGTACTATGAAACTAGTTTGCCGAGGCGACCTTTAATGGAGGGGGGGGGGGAGAGAACACAAACGAAAACCTGACTGTGGGTTCCCTGTGTGGAGAGTCCTCTGCTCCTCAGAGAGACTTCATTATCAAGGCTGATTGCCCCTGCCCTCTCCAGGTGCTCGTCCTTCTGGAACCTGCAGCCCTTACTGGCCACTCTTCCAAAGTTCGGCTCCTACCAATTAGATGCAATTTAGGTTCCTGCTGGCTTTGCCAATTGCTTCAGTCTGGCTGTATCCCATCTCCGACCCCCCCCCCCCCCGTGCCCTTTCAGGGCGAAATGAAAACCCCAGATCAGGTGAAGACAAGGACAGTCCAGTTCTGTCTAGTCTCCTTTCACAAGAGAGATGTTGTGCAGCACACACGTGAGCAGATGTTATTACACTATCTTAATCAACTCCCCTGGGATCTAGCAGTTGAAATGGCCGAGCAAGCACCACAGTGCCTCTGCTGTTTCCACTCCAGCTTCTGGACCAGTGAGCAAGAAGCTGCCCAGGGAAACAGTAGCTCTTTCTCCTTGCTTGGAATAAAGCTGTTTGTGACCGATGAAATGTTACAGTAGCCCTCCTTTGGCCCACAGACTATGGCCGGTTCATCTAGTGCCCAAGTCTTAATTGAGGGACTGTGGGTTGCCTTCTGACAGCTGGGGAGGGCTCACAGAGGGCAAAGGAGAAAGAACTTGGTACCCCGAGCCTAGGATACTGCAGTCTAGCACAAGAGAGATTGTCATCAAAGAGCTGCATGATGGACAGAAAAGGTACGTGATGCCCTGGTATTACTGAGGGTTAATTCCTGTGCCTGGCTGAGCATGGCACTAGGTGGTAGCCTTATCCCTCATTGGTTCCCTGTGGAGTCTAGGTCTTGTATATCACAATTCCATCTGTAGAGAAGTGGGGGTTAGGGTAACTATGCACCTTGCTAATGTGAATATATTGAATGCTGCTAGATTCTTGCAGGGCTCCGGATACAGGGTTTCTGCTATCAATTTGAAGTAATGAGACACAGACATGGGATGGAATATTTAATAAAGATGACTTAATAGGACAGGTCCAAGTGATACAGCCTATTTTGGCTGTAGTTGAGAATCTTCTGGGAGCTCTAAAACCTTCCCAGTGCTCTGGTCTCACCTCCAGGGTAGTCAGATTGAGTTGGTATGGGGTGGACCCTAACCAAGTTGTTTTTAAGGCTACCCATGTTATGCCCGTGGATATGTTGCATTTTGGTCATTTCCAGCAGTAGGATAAGGGAGGGTGTTATTGCCATTTAAGAGGAGTTGTAGCTTGCTCAGGGCGGAGCAAGAGTTTGAATGTAGATTGCAGAGCCAACGCAGAAGTTTCTTCTGGGTAAAGGGTACTTTCTTGCTCTTTGACAGTGCTGTTCACACGGCAGGGAAGTGTCAGCATGGTTGAGGAACCCGAAGTGTTTGGAAGATTCTGAGTCTAGAAATGGCTGCTTACGCTGTGGGAAGTGGTAATGGCTTTTGAATTTCAGTTTTGGAAGTTCATTGGTGACCTGTAGCCAGAACAACCTGGTGTTGGTTATGTTGATTCAGTATCCTTCAGCTCTGCTACTAAAAATTCTCATTAGTTCTCAAGGCTTTTTTCCCCCCTCCTTTCTTTTTTGTCTACATTGGCTGCCAGGTTATGAGGAACAAGGCTGTTTTACAGCTTTCCAAATTGGTTGCCTTTTATTTCCTTTTCTCACCTCATTGTGCTGTTTAGAATCTCAGTGTTAAGTCTTGCTTAGCGCCATAGGTACCCTGTTGCATATCTTAAAAGGAAGCCTTAGGCTCTTATGATTAAGGATGTTTGCTGAAGGATTTACATAGCCACGGGAGGAAGCCTCTTTCTCTCCTGTTTGAGATCCTATCAGGAGAGGGATGGTAGGATTTGTTCGTGGATGTTTTGCATTGATCGAGAAGACAGCTGGTTCCTTTCTTAGCTTATCAACTGCTTTTGTGTTCCTTTGCCTTGCTTTTCCAGACAGGGTCTAGCCTCTACTGATTTCTCCCCAGCCTCATGAGTACTGCTGTAGAAACTTATTGATGGGTATTTGAATGCTATGAACGCTTGCATTTCAGGGATAAGGCTATTTCAAAGTGTCGCATTTTGTTTGCCACTATGGGCATTTCCCAGAGATTGCTGTCGCTTTCCCCAATTTGATTTGATTGTGGTCAGGCTTGCTTCTTCTCAGTAGGACTTGAATGTATTTGGATTCCTTCAGACTTGTTCTGTGTCCGAAATATGGCTGAAGGTGCCAGTGCACTTGAAAGGATGTGTGCTTTGATGCTGTGGAGTTAAATAACTCTGTTAGGTCAAATTGTGTGATAATATCGCGCAAATCATTGGTTTCTGGGCTTATTTTCTGATAGACCTGTTGATTCCTGAGAGAGAGTAGAATAACAAAATACCACAGAGATGGTGGCTTAACAGAAATGCATGCTCCAACAGTGCTAAGGGAGGACACAGTCATCATGGTGTGGGCATTTGGTTGGTTTGACTGAGACCTCGTCTCTTAACTTGTAGCCAGCCATCTTCTCCCAATTCTTGTTATGGTTATCCATTTGTGAACATGGATTCCTTATAAGCCATGACAATAACTTGTCGTATTTTAGGACCGGCTGGTGCATCCCTCAGAGGGAGGTATCCTATGCCTGGCGTTGAGATTTTCATTAAATTATCTACGCCTCTTGGGAGAGATATTATCCATTCATGTAGGCTTCTTACATCCAAACTCCTTTATAAAGAAACACATCTTTTTTGAGGGTGGGGGTGGGGGCTGGTTCTTGACAGGGTTTCTCTGTGTAGATCTTGCTGTCCTGGAACTCACTCTGTAGATCAGGCTGGCCTCGAACTCAGAAATCTGCCTGTCTCTGCCTCCCAAGTGCTGGGATTAAAGGCGTGTGCCACCACTGCTCTGCAAAGAAAGTATATCTTTTAAAATTTTTTCTCCTGCAAAATAATGGGTTTTCATATGGTTCTTTCCTTCTTCCCTAGCTTTGGTTAGCCCTTTCTGTGCCTCTTTTTCTCCGCCTCTTCATCCCCTGTAACCTGTTCCACCTCTGGTGCTAAACTCCTGTATTTCATATCATGCCTATTGACCAATAGCCTGACCCTGTTTCCTCAATGTACCTTATAGGTTTTTGGCCTCTCTAGGCAGTCCAGATTAAACATAGATCTGCACATATGAGAAGCTGAATCCACATATGAGAGAGGAAGTGTAGCGTTTCTCTTCCTGAACTAATAGTATTTTCCGATTCATCCATTTTCCTGGTTTTGATTTTTGTTTACAAGCTGAATAAAATTCCTTTGTGTATTTACTTTCTTTGCTCTGAGTGTTTTTAATGTTTTTCTCGTTGTTACTGGGTTTGAATAACTCATTTCTCTGCACCTTGGTGTGGTCACAGTCAACTCTTGTATCTTGGCTCCATGGCTTTACAGTTTTCATGGCCGTTCATTCTAGTCATTATTTCTTCCAGTACCCCTTCTGTGCTTGGGGACACCAAGTCGTCTCTGTCTCTCTCTCTCTCTCTCTCTCTCTCTCTCTCTCTCTCTCTCTCTCTCCTTTTCCCCCTTCCCTTTCTCCCTCTTGCTCTGGCCCTGCTCACTCTGGCCCCCACTCGCTCTGGCCCATAGGTTCTTTATTTGTGAGCCACCCCGAGGTTGCTGGGATTTGAACTTATGACCTCCAGAAGAGCAGTCAGTGCTCTTAACCACTGAGCCATCTCGCCAGCCCCCAGGTAGCTGTATATTGTTCATAAAAATCCTCCTGTTGCTGCAGATGCCAATTTGCTTGCTTATGTACATTGTCTCGTTCATTTGCTTTGTTTTGACAGGTTTTCATGTGATATTTTTAAGTTCACTGATCTGTCTTTTGAGTAATTGGCCAATAATAATGTCTCATATATATTTTTTACCTGAGAAGTCTCTATTTCCTTGTGTGGTTGTTTTCTTTGGATCTTTATGCCTTTTTCAGGTCTATACATTTTAAGTAGATGTACTACAATTGTCGTATACCATTAATGTCATTGTCTTCTAATTTTAACTTCTCAATCTCTTTCCATTGTTTTTTTCTATTTATGGATTCTGTTTTCTTGTCTCTTTGTGTGTCTGATAATTTTTGATTGGCTGCCAGCCTACATCAACTTTACTTTGTTTGGATGCTGGGAAATTTGATGGTCTTTGTGGTATCCTGGTGTGCTTTTTCTCGGAAGTGCGGTCCTGTTACTGGACAGCAGTAGCAGCCTCAGGGCAGTGGTTTCTCCGAATAGCTTATATAGGCCAAGAAGGACAGACACTGTAGGACAGCAGTTCTCAACCTGTGGGTCTCTGCATAGCAGAGATTTACATCATGATTCATAACAGCAAAATTACAGTTATAAAGTAGCAATGAAAACACTTTTAAGGTTGGGGGGTCACTATAGCATGAGGAAGTGTATGAAAAGGTCTTAGCATTAAGGAGGTTGAGAGCCACTGTGGTTGAGTTAATCTTTGCAAGGCAATATTCTCTGTTTCCTGTAGAGTTTGCTCCAGTTGTAGGCTGTACTGGGCTTCTTGATCTCTAGTAAGTAAACACTATGCTCAGCTTTGAGTGAACCCAGGGCCCAGTTCTAATCTTCTTGTGAGGTATAGGGTGAGTGGTGGAAGGTGGGGGGGGGGCAGGGTTTTTTTCTGTATTCTTGATGAGCAAGCTCTTCCGAGCTCATCCTTTTTAAGGACTTTTCTGCAGATCTTAAGAGTTGTTGTGCAGCTCATTGTTCTGCGGTGCCCTGTCTGGGAAACTTCTTTCCTCTCTCGACAGGGATGGTTGGCTGGACTCAGTTTGGATCTTCTCTGCAGCATTTGTAAAGAGTCTCTTAAGAAGGCAGTGGTGGGAGGGAGGGAGACAGGAGGTTCACCTTAACTTATTCTTGCCTCTGAAGTGCAGTCATGGGTCCCCTAACTAGGATATAGTTAATGTATATCATTAGGCACTGTTGTCGTTGTGTTGGTAGCACTCAGTGTGTTTACACAAACTGAGATTGTGGGACATCACCAGGTGGAAGGACTTGAGCCTCACTTGGGTCTCAGAGCACTTTGGTGTAGAAGGGCATTGTTGACCAAAGCATCCTCATTTCCTGTCCTCCATTTCCTGCTTCGATGTTTTAAAAACAACAGCTTTGTGCATTTCATGCGTGATTTTAGGTGTGAGGATAACATTTAATCTTTGGTTGATACCTTTGCACCAGCAGTGTAAGATCCTGCAGATGGATGCAGAGCTAAGTAAATAAAAATGCCGTCATGCTGTTCCACATTGCCTGAGGTCCTTAAAATTAGGTCCACACATCCTTCCAGGATTGTAGTTTTATTCAGATCTGTATCTCTCACCTTCCTTGTAGATCTTTTGCTTAATGACTTGAATAATGTGCCCTCTGTAGTTGCCATCCAGAGCATGAAGCAAGTGCGCTTCATCCGTGCTCCCTCAGGGTCCTCCCTCCCCCCTGCAGTTCTCTCTGTGACTCTTGCTTCCTCTGACTTAGATGTGGTGGCAAGCATCTTAAAACTCTACTACCCATGCACTGGCACACATAGTATGCACCTCTGATTTTACCAACATTTTTGAAAAACAAATCCATCCTTATTATATATAGTTAGGTTATTTCTTGTTTGGGACACGTGTTTTTTTTGTTTTGTTTTTTCTTTGTGGTTGGTTTGGTTTGGTTTGATTTTTCAAGACACAGTTCCTCCCTGTGGCCCTGGCTGTCCTGGAATTCTCTTTGGAGACCAGGCTGGCCTCGAACTCATAGAAATCCATTTGCCTCTGCCTCTGGAGTGCCAGGATCAAGGGTTTGTGCCACTACCACACTGCCTAGATTTGGGACAGTTTTTTATTTTTTATTTTTTTGTTTCATTTATTTATTTATTTATTTATTTATTTATTTATTTATTTATTTATTTTTGGGATAGTTTTTTAATTGTTAGAAAAAATAGACTATTGGCCATACTGTGTGGGGGCTGTGAGCTGTTCAGAAAGTAAGCTGCCTGCAGCCGCAGATACTTTTTAAATTACCTTGTCATACTTTGGAAAGTTTGTAAGAAATTATCAAACTTTTTTCTCCAAAGTAGTTGTAACTGAGAACAGGAGATAAAGGATACATTTCAATTTCTCAGTAAATTTAAATGATCCTGGTGAGTGTAGCCTGTCTCTCTCTCTCTCTCTCTCTCTCTCTCTCTCTCTCTCTCTCTCTCTCTCTCTCTCTGTGTGTGTGTGTTGACATTGACTAAAATCCACATGGTTATTAGATCATGCGTATACTTTCAGCAGCAAACAAGCTGTTTTTAAAACAGTGAACGATCTTTTAAGAGCCTCACATAGAGAGGCTCTGAGGGCAGACTCTGCAAACAGAAACTTGGTGGATGAGAGTTAATCTCCTCATACTAATGCTTGTCATCAAGGTTAAGGAGGAAGTGTGTGTATGTGTGTGTGTGTGTGTGTGTGTGTGTGTGTCTATCCCTGGCTCGTCTCAGGGCCTTCCCTTCTATAGAACAACACACCTAGCCCACTGGCCTGAGAAGTCAGAACCTTAGTTGTTATTTAGGAACATCCTTGAGGGGGAAACTAAGCAGTCAGTTTTAACTTGTTTGCTCTGGGATAATCCTTTATTCTGAGAAAGAACCATGAGAGTCTGGAAGGGGGTATGGTTACTTTGTTGCTGTAGTGGATGATGTAAGCCTGCTGACTGCAAGCAGTGTATTATCACCTGGGTGGCTGCCCGAAGTCTCAGTCCTCATGCCCTCTGGGGAGATGCGCATACTGAGAGAGGGCGAGCTGCCCTCTGGATTCCAGAATGCCATCCCCTGGCTCGGGGAACTGAAGTTTGCTAGGTAAAGCTCCTCTTTCGCTGTGTTCAAAGCTCACTAGATTTACTATCTCCTGAAAAAGAACTTAAAAAAAAAAAAAGAAAGAAAGAAAGAAAAGAAAAGAAAAAGATGCAAGAGCTGAAGCTCTGACAGTTTCTTCCTTTATTCTTCCAGCCCGGAGAATTTACCACGTGTCCACACAACTTTAAGAAAAAGGACTTTAAAAAGCCCAGAGTCTGTGGAGTGTGCAGACAGACCATTGCCGGTCAAGGGATTGCTTGCCGAGGTAAGTCAGTCTGTGCCCTTGAACCTCTCACCCCTTAGACCCAAGCTAAACAAACAGTAAAACAAGACAGTCGGTCCTCTGGGAGTTTCCAGAAGTTAAGTCATGGAATTTCCCAGTTGCACCTCTGTTCCCCCCCCTCCCCCCCAGCACCTGGCGGGGCCTCCCATGTTTACTAAGATGCAGGCTCCTAAGGAAAAATTTCTAGAAAGAACAGAGCTATTACCACAGAAGAGTGGGTTGTTGTGGGCACTTTGTGCTTCAGGTCAGGTCGTTTACAGCCTACATTTCACTTTTTAAATTTTTTTTTTGTGCACATGTCTGTCTGTGTGAGGGTGTCAGATCTAGAACTGGACTTATAGACAGTTGTGAGCTCCCGTATGGACGCTGGGAATTGAACCCAGGTCCTTTGTAAAAGCAGCAGCCTGTGGTCTTAACTGAAGAGCCATCTCCCCAGCCCCTGAGTTAGGGCCTTCTGTATGCTGGCATCTCTCAGCCTGGTTGTGGAAAATGTTGATCTTGTCTCTAAACCAAGCCACCAGCTTTTTTTAAAAAAATGGTTTTTCAAGAGAGGGTTTCTCTGTATAGCCCTGGCTGTCCTGGAACTCACTCTGTAGACCAGGCTGGCCTCGAACTCAGAAATCCACCTGTCTCTGCCTCCCAAGTGCTGGGATTAAAGGTGTGCGCCACCACACCCAGCCTTCTTTCTTTTTTATTTATTCCTTTTTAAAAAGATTAAATGTGTTTATTTACTTTACATCCCAATATCAACCCTCTGTTTCCTCCCAGTACCCCTCTCAGGTAGATCCTCCCCCCATTCCTCCCTCCCTCCCCCTCTTTGAAAAGGGGAACCCCTTGTAGGTATCACCCACTACAAATCAAGTCACTGCAGGACTAGGTGCATCTCTTCCCACTGAGGTCAGACAAGGGAGCCCAGTTAGGGGAACAGGATCCATAGGCAGGCAGGCAGGCAACAGATTGAGGGACAAACCTGCTCTAGTTGGTGGACCTGCATGAAGTTCAAGCTGTACATCTGCTGCGTATGTGCAGGGGTAGGTCCGGCCCATGCATGCTCTTTGGTTGGTGGTTTAATCTCTGGGAGAGCCCAGGTTAGTTGCCACTGTTGGTCTTCCTATGAAATCCCTGTCTTCTTCAGGACCCTCACTTCTTCCCCCAACTCTTCTATAAGATTCCTTGAGCTCTATCTAATGTTTGGCTGTGCGTCTCTCCATCTCTTTACATTGACTTCTAGAGGGCAGTTATGCTAGGCTCCTGTCTGCAATCATAACAGAGTATCATTAATAGTGTCAGGGATTAGTTCTCGACCATGGGATAGATCTCAATTTGGAGCAGTCATTGGTTGGCCATTCCCTCTGTCTCTGCATATCTTGTAGGCAGGGCACATTTTGGGTTCAGTGTTTTGTGGGTAGGTTGCTGTCCTTTTTTTCTCTCCATGGGGAGTCCTCCCTGGCTACAGGAAGTGGCCACATCAGGATCCATGTCCCCCACTGCTAGGAGTCTCAGCTAAAGTTGTCCCCATAGACACACTGAGGCCTCTCCCCATCCCAGTTCTCTGGCACATTGTAGAGATTGCCCCCTCTCCTATTTCTGTTCTCTCTCCTGCTCTCCCTGCATCTGATGCCCCCCTGCCCACTCCACTTCCCACTTGGCTTTTTCTCTTGATGATTAAACCTTACAGTCAGCGCAAGTTTGAACTGTTTTGTGACTCCACGTGGGTGCATCTCCATAATGAATGTGTGGCTGGGTGAGGCTGTTGGGGTCCACCACACACAGCCCAGGAAGCCCTGAAGGATCGGGGGACCATTCTTCGGTGTCCAGTCAATTGTGTGTGGGGGTTTAGGCTTCCCTCCATAGAGTTAGTGTTAGTTAAACCCCACTCTCCTTTCAGCAGGCTAGCTTTGGACTCTCCCGCTCCTGGGTTGGCTCCTGAGCGCTGGGATTGTAGCATTCACTGCCACACCCAGTAGTTCCTTTGTGGAAGATTTCCAGGGTCTTCCCTGGTGGGCCTCTGTAGTGCGGGGATCTCTTTGGCTCATTTTCTTCCTCCTTCTGATCAGTTTTGGAGTGGAGAGAAGATGCAATATAGTGAGTCAGGAGTGGACCAAGAGTGTGGGCCTCTTAGAGTTGAAGGGCATCTTGTCTGGGCTGTAGTATTCCAGTTTGATGCCCTCTGCTACACAGTGCTGAAGAATATTTCGACTGCTTCCCCTGTGGCTTCCATTCCAGTTCCCCTTGCTTGGAGTTCCCTGGCTTCCTGAGCCTCACGTGTTTCCTACCCCAGGCTTTGGGGAGTCCTGGTCTCGACCTGATTCCAAGAGTCTCCTCTCACTGCAGTCTTGCTGAACTTCAGCTTTCTCAGCCTAACCCCACTCCCCTCATCTGCATAGGTGTGGAATGCTAAGGCCGCTTCCGCCTTCTGCTCTGAGCTACAGGCCAGTGTGGCTCCAAACCCTGACGTGCCCTAGAGTGCAAGGGTCTGGGAAGATGTTGATGCTGGGGTCAGGAAGGCAGTGGTGGGCGGGGTCTTACTGATTGAGTAGGAGCCTCCTCGAGTCGGACGGATGGCAATGACACAGCCACAGGAGCAGGGTCTCTTCATCTCCTTACTGTAGGCCTAAAAGGAAAAAGAAAGGACCTGAGAGCAGGTCATTGGTGCTCGTAGGGTGACCAGAGCTCTTTATTTGGCTAGCAGAGGTGACCTTGTGGGGAGGGAACCCCTAGTACCATTTGTGTCAAACCAGAAGAGGGCATTAGATCTCATTACGGATGGTTGTGAGCCACCATGTGGTTGCTGGGATTTGAACTCAGGACCTTTAGAAGAGCAGTCAGTGCTCTTAACCGCTGAGCCATCTCGCCAGCCCTGTCATTCACTCCTTAAGAAAGATTTGGTGAGCCGGGCGTGGTGGCACATGCCTTTAATCCCAGCACTCGGGAGGCAGAGGCAGGTGGATTTCTGAATTCGAGGCCAGCCTGGTCTACAAAGTGAGTTCCAGGACAGCCAGGGCTACACAGAAAAACCCTTGTCTCGAAAAACCAAAAAAAAAAAAAAAAAGGCTTTGTGGTCCAGAGGACATGAACATTATCCAACTTTCTTTTATGTTTTGATTTTTCTGTTAGGCTGTGCGATATCACAGGTAGAGCCCCACCATCTCCCATCTCCCAACTCTCAGAGTCCTGTGCTGCCACATAGATGCCTTACCTCTCTACCATCTACCATGGATGACAGACCAGAAAGCACTGTGCAGTGTGTGAGGCGGGGCCCTCCTCACACACAGCTTTGTTCTAGGGCCAGAACTATGAGAAATAGATTTGCTATTGTAGCCCAGCTAGTCAGGCTGTGGCTTGGCGGTTATTGTTGTTGCTTTTTTTTTTTTTTAAATAGCAGCCCAAATAGACTGAGACATCATATTTATGCACACAAGTTTAGTAATTCCGTTATTATGCAATTGCTGCTTTTCTTTAATGCCTTGAAATTATGTTCCAGGAATCTTAGGTCTGATCTTTCTCATGACCTCTTTTTTTTTTATTATTTTTATTTTTTAAATTATTATTAAATTCAGTTGCTGCGGGTACTTCTTAGCATGAAGATGTTTCATCCTGTCTCTCAAACGCTGCCGTCTTTCTGAGGACAATGTAGTGTGTCAGGAAGTCACGCTGTCCTGGTGCTCTGGGTTGCCTGTGTGAGCCCAGAATTCTTCCACAGTGTTTTCAGATAGGAAGCACCCTGCAAATTCCACGGGCAGCGGTGCCAGCCAGGGAGGTCTGGGAGGCCCAGGAAGGACACTGACCGCTGCGCACAGCCTTGTGGCTCAGAGGCTGGCAGACCGGAAATGCGTTAGGAAGATGCCATAGGTTCTACGAGGTGTGGGCGTGGGCGGCATCACACTTCCAGAGGCAGCGGACTTTCAAACGGTGCCAGGGCTGGGCGAAAGGAGCCATGTGTCTCAGAGGTCCAGTTTCCCTCATGAAAAAGCGGGGAATCTGGCATCTCTGCGCTGCTAGGTCTGTGTCTCTTGATACCTGGGACCTGGACCAGTTACTCTCAGACATTGTGAGCAGGGCAGCCTCTGTCCCTCTGTCCAAGCTCTGGTTCCCTGCCCTGCCTGGTACTTGTAACCTTCCTAGAGCCCTGTGCCTAGCTTAGACTGCAGACTAGGCACCCTCTTCCTAAGGTAAGTTTTCTCCCCTTGGCCTTTGGCTGTCCAGGCTGGGTCGCCTTTGATAACTGCCTCCCTGCCTTCTGATACCTTCCCTCTCTACAGTGGTTCTTACTCTTAACTAATGCTGTGACCCTTTAATACCGTTCTTCATGTGCGGCGACCCCCCACCCACACCATAAAATGATGTCCTTGCTAATTCAGAACTGCAATATTGCTACTGAATCGTAATGTAAATATCTGATATAAAGGATATCTTATAAATGGCCCCTGGGGGTCGTAATCCAGAGGTTGAGAAGCACTGCTCTCTCGCCTGGTCTTGGTGAGCCTGGGAAGCCATAAAGCCTCCATGAGAAGGATGGCACTTGTTCCCGCGTGGCCTTGAAGCTGGGCCTCTGGTGTGGATCCTCCCGTCACTCGGATATATGACCTACCCTTTCACAGTGCTCAGTCAGGGCCGTTTTCCGGACTTGCTTCCTGGTGAACTTCCCCCATCCTTTGGGGGTTTTCTGCTCAAGCCTCAGGTTCTCCGAAGTTATCTAGCTGCCCTGATTCTTTCCTAATGTCTGCGTGGTCGGTTAGTGAGTAGCTTCAGAATTTTGTTTGGTTTCTGCCCTAGCAGGAGGCCCAGCAGGCTGAGGGGCTGGCTTTGCTTTGTGGACCAGGTGCCTTGGTGCTGAGTGTGTCCCTGGCACAAAGCAGGCATGCTGCTCTTGTGTGCAGCTCTCGTGTGTAGCATATTGGGTGAGCAAGTTGATGCTTGTATGCTGTTATGCGTGTGCTGATGATGGATACACTTTGACTATGGTGTGTTCTCCCGTAACCTCCATTGTGAGTATTAAGAGGGTGGAGAAGGTCTGACCCTGATATGGAGAAGAGGGGTCTCTGGAAGGTCATTAGGATTCATAGTCATTAGCATGGATCATGCATCCCCTCTTCATGCGTACACACGCGTATGCTCCCTGTGTCTCATCGCGTGTTGTCCTGCTCTATCTTGGGATATTGCCATTAAGATAGCAATCGCCAGATGTGTCCTTTGTACCTTGGAGAGGAACCGAGCCAAAATAGATTTCATTCAGACTGTGGTTTCATTATTAGCCACATAAAATAGGTTAAGTTAATCACAAAGGCCCTAAAGGGCCCCCCGTGTCTGGTGAGCAGGCATCCAGTACAGGGATGCAGTAGTAGGGTACCTGTGGCATGAAGGAAAGGATGGCTACTCTGGGGCGCTGGCAGGCTCTGTGAGCCAAGTTTGTGACAATGACATGCTGGCTGTTCTTCAGCCTGTCGGCTGCCCAGGCTGAGAGCTTCTGCAATGTACTCAAGTCTTAGGGATGCTCCAAGTCACTCAGCAGCAGGCACACTAGGACAGCGGGCTGATTGAAAATCTAGATGAAGTTGGCAGATAGATGCCTGGAAATCTAGATGAAGTTGGCAGATACATGCCTGGATCGAGATCTGAACCTTTCTTGCAAACCCACACAAAGTAGGTAGCGCTAAACTTTTCTGCAAAGCAGTTAGAGGTGACTCCCCCACAGCCCTAACCCAGCCTCTTCCAATTTCCTGTATTTTCTTCTTCCTTAAAATGTTCCCGTGATGACCCCGCCTGGCTCCACACCCCCTGCCCCCTTCCTCTACCATCATTCTTGCTCCATCCTGAGAGATGGTCTATGACAGAACCTTTCAGAAGAACAGGAAGGGAGAAGAGTTTCCCGGGGAGCTTCCAGCTCTGTTATGTCATTTGTCGGGTGTCATCGGGTGCGGAGCACTATGTTCTCCCTGATTCTCCTTCCCATGCTTACTTCTCAGTTCTTCGTTTTGACTGAAATGTCCCATTTTTCTGCAAGGAAATCGCCGGCTTCTTCCTGCTGTTCCTCAAAGGTCTGGGTGGTTCGGCTCTGAGGTTTCTGTGGGCCAGGGACATCTGAGTCCTGTTACTCAATTTTGCAGGCAGATTCCGATTTTTTTAATTTTTTGTGTAGCCTGGATGATCAAACACAAGTTCTCACTCCATAGCAGCTGTGACTCGGATACCTTTAGAGCCTGGTGGGGTTGCTGATTTCCACAGTGTTGCGTGTCGCTGGGCAGTGCTGCTCCCGGGGTGCTGGTGGCTGTGGCAGTCACCACTGGGAACATGTTGCTCAAGGACTACCTTCTCGGAGAGTTTCCCTGCAGAAGGTGTTGGAGAACATGCGAAGCAGAGGGTGGTTCTCTCACAGGCTCATTTATAACTTGGTAACTATCTGTAGAGCGTTGTATAAAAGGTTCTGACAAGCATGTCAGCCTGCAACCTGGATCCCCAGGGCCCATTGAAGAATAGCATCTCCACGACCACGTTTAGCAGCAATGTCAGGTCTTTTGGAGCCAGATGGCTGGGATGTGAACCATGGCAGTGAGGAGCCTGGATTCTGAAACCCGACTTTGCAAACCTTCTGTGACTAGGGAGCTGAGATGTGCTGCTGAGCCTCTGTAGAACTCAGTGTGCAGGAAGTGAGGGAAGCTCTCTGAGTGAAGCCTGAGGCCCTGGCGGTCCTGCATCTGGCACAGGAAGCTTCAGAGCATTCCACTTTAGCAATTGTTTATTAAATGCAAACTCTAGGTATTGCCTGAAGTGTCCACCATGTTTCTGTGTGTGGACCAGACTTGCCTTTCAGATCCTTTGCTTGTTTAAAAATTAGATGACATTTTCCCCTTCTTGATTTCTCAGACTTTATTATTTTAGATAGGAATGCTGCCTCTTTAACACACACACACACACACACACACACACACACACCAGGCAAAAACATATCCCACTTTCTAATGGCGTTGTCTTCTAAACAAAGACGTGGTTCTTATCCTTCTGCCTTACATATTACAAATTCTCATTCACTTGCTTTATCCTCCCCTTCCAACAGTGGTATTTATAACATACAAAAGTTGGCATTCTAGCATCACAAAGATAGTCTCTGACACCTTGTGTTCATTTCTGCCTCTCCCATTTGGCAAATATGAAATTCAAGTAGTTAGTCCTATTGGTTTTTTTTTCATCCACTAAAGTGTTTGCCTATTTTTGCTCCTCCTCCCTTTGCGGCAACCTGTGATGTCTTTCCTGGGTCAGCTTCTTAGGGATGGATTTCTTCATGTTTCGTTTCTTCCTTCCTTCCTTCCTTCCTTCCTTCCTTCCTTCCTTCCTTCCTTCCTTCCTTCCTTCCTTCCTTCCTT
>NC_034602.1:20929253-20936937 GCF_900095145.1 Mus pahari
GTAGCCCTGGCTGTCCTGGAACTCACTCTGTAGACCAGGCTGGCCTTGAACTCAGAAATCCGCCTGCCTCTGCCTCCTGAGTGCTGGGATTAAAGTTGTGCACCACCAACGCCCGGCCTCATGTTTCTTTCATATTATACAAGGAGCTTTGTATCATCTAGCCTTGGCTTCTGGAAAGTACTTTCACATATCATATGTCAGATCTTTAGCGGTCTGTCTCTGTCGGTCTGTCTGTCTGTCTGTCTATCTATCTATCTATCTATCTATCATTTTCTTATAGTTCAGGTAACTGTTCTTTTCATATGAAAAAGGTCTCTGCTGTTACAGTCTGTTTCTCATTACACAAGGAGAGGTGGTGGCAGCAGGCAATGATAGGGTCCTCCTTGAGGTAGGGGACAGCAGTTCCTCAGTTGGTACAGTTTCTGATAGGTGTTTGCATTATTGGCTTAGTGACCTAGAGCCTACTCATTGCGCCAGGCACATGAGAGCGAGCCCTTGCCTACTTGCTCATCATATGTTTAAAACAGGCTCACCTGAGAATATGTGCTGCCCTGGATCTTACTTTGTAGAGTCAAATGGACTCAAATGTGTGATTCTCCTGCCTCAAATCTCTTGAGTGGTAGGATTATGAGCATTGGCCACCATGTCTGACCTGTGCTTCTATTTTCTATTTGTAAACTTGAACCAGATCTTGAGAATATGCTTTTCTCTGTGGTTACCAAGGGAGCCAGTGGGACAAAGTGTGTAAAGCAAGTGGCACTATCTATGGCAGTCAGACATGCAGGGCCCAGTTAGCCATTGTGGTGTGGGTTTTCTCCTGGGCCCGGAGGTGCAAGGAAGGGTTAGTGGCCCAGAGCACAGGACTATGCATGGGCTCCCACTGTGCTGACTAAGTTCATTAGCTTTCTCTTGGTAGAATCTAGCTCTATTCTCAGTAGCAACCAAAAGGAGCCCCTTTCCTTATGTGTCTTTTGTAAGAGAGTGAGGAACTTGATAGAACTGGGTGGGTTGGGTTCATTTGACATGATGAGACATAGATCTTCTTCTATCAGACATAGATCTCTTCCCCATTCTAAAAGCCTCAGTCAAGAAGGGTGAATGGGGGCTGGAGAGATGGCTCAGCGGTTAAGAGCACTGACTGCTCTTCTGAAGGTCCTGAGTTCAAATCCCAGCAACCACATGGTGGCTCACAACCATCTGTAATGAGATTTGACGCCCTCTTCTGGTGTGTCTGAAGACAGCTACAGTGTACTTACATATATTAAATAAATAAATAGATAGATAAATCTTAAAAAAAAAAAATCTTTAAATGGGATTGTCATCTGTCCAGGTTGTCATTGTTCATGCAAGCCAAATTGCCTTCACTGTCACCTTGAGTTTTAGGTCACTTAGATCAAAAAGATTCCGGTAGATATGACCAGCCCCTATCACCATTTAACGTGCTAGAAATGGAAGCTGATGATATGTAAAATAAACCACTTCAAAGGAACAGTAACAACACTATTATAAGAAGTATTTTTAGTGAAAATGACTTTCCTTAAAACTCATTCACAAGGAGCAATGAGAAGTTGTTCTGTGTTTCTCTGTAGTAGAAAGGTAGGACCGCCCCCTGCCCCCCCCCCCTGCTTTCTTCTGCTTTCAGCTGGAAAAGCACATGGCCCTGTGTTGATGCACAGACAGAGAGCTTACTGTCATTCAGATTGCACTGGACTCTGGATTTCATATCAAAACTCAAAAATAATAGTTTTTTTTTTTTTTTCTTCTAAGATTAGTGTCTCTGTAGAGTCTGAAATGGAATCAATACTTTTTTTTTTTTTTTTAAACTTTTTCTTTGACTGGTCTTGTGTATTGGTTGGGATCTTTGAACCTTTGAACCAGCAAGTATCACAGTGCCCTGGTCTGTTCCTGGCCCATTAACTTACACAATTCCTAGTCTTGAGGTACCTGTTTTAAAATCCCCCAAAACCATCTATACTTGCTAGTAGTTTCGGTTGATTTTATCTTGATGTTGTGGAACTCCTGGTTTTGGGTGTAGATCTACTGAAGAGAGAATTTCCACTTGAAATCTGAAGTTTTGACATTGATGTGGGAGACTCACTTAAATCGATTTTGAGAAACTGGCAAGTAGCCACTTCTGAATAATCATGTTTTGTTTGTCAAGGTTCTTTCAAATAAAAACGGTCATCCTGAGTAAGTGGCTAGTTTAGCTAACAACTCACAGCTGTACCGGTCCTGTTGCTAGCTGATCTCGTTCCTACATGTCATCCAGCTCCCATACAGTCCAGAGACACTCACTGCTAATCTCCCCTCTGCTCTCACAGAACAGTGAAGAGGTGTTTACTGGCTTTTTTTTTTTTAAATCAAGATATTCTTTTGTAGAAAGATTTATTTATTTATTTATTTATTTATTTATGTAATGTAATGTATATGGTTGTTTTGCTTGTATATATGGCTATATATGTAAAGAAGGTATTGGATCCTCTGGGACTACAGTTATAGATAGCTGTGAGCTGCCATGTGGGTGCTAGGAATTGAACTCAGGACCTCTGAAAGAACAGCTCTCTTACAGCTGATCAGCTCTCCAGCTCTCATCAGGGCCTTCTTGAGTGAAGCTGGCTTTTTTTTGTTTTTTGGTTTTTCGAGACAGGGTTTCTCTGTTTAGCCCTGGCTGTCCTGGAACTCACTTTGTAGACCAGGCTGGCCTCGAACTCAGAAATCCACCTGCCTTTGCCTCCCGAGTGCTGGGATTAAAGGCGTGCGCCACCACGCCCGGCTCGAATCTGGCTTTTTATCTCAGGTGTCTGCTGGTAACTGGTATAAGTTAGTCTTGACCTCTCAATGCCTGCAGAGTTATCTATCAGCAGTTTCCATACTGTGTAAATGCAGGAGAAAGGGGAAGAGATGCGCGAAAAAATTTTCAACTCATTATAAAGTCTTGGGGACCTGGATGTCTATAGATCCCTCCAACAGCTACTGACCTAGACCAGGCGGGATCTAACTCTGTTTAAGGGTGACTCACACAAGGATGCAGTGAGGGGGAAGCTAGACTAAATATCATTCTGTCAGCAAGGAGGAAGTGGGAGAGGAAGGTTGCAGTAAATATTACTTGGGGGTTTCTACCCCACCTTTGATCATTTAGTTCCCATAAAAAAGTCACAAAACCTTTATATTTATAATAAGCCTTAAAGCATTAGAGCTGGACAAATACCAACCCTCTCTTCTAGTTTGTCTTCCCTGTCAGTAACCCTGAGATATCACTTGCCATGTTCCGCCTGGGCCACTTCTACTCCAACAGCTCAGCTCTCATGACCATGCACCCACAATCCACCTACCTTGTGGCTCTTTCTTTTTTCTCTTCCCTTTTCTCCTCCTTTATCTCCTCTCTTCCCTCCTCCAGGCCTTTAGTCTGGGACCCGAAGCCCCGCCTACTTCTCTTCTGCCCAGATACAGGCTGTAGGTATCTTTATTCAACCAACAGTTTGAAATTAAGGAGCAAGATTTACACGACAAAAGGTGGTATGTGAGAGTTCGCTAGTCTTGTGGCAACTAGACCTTGGGATACAGAATATAGCATTACAATACATAGCAACAGAGCAAACCTTGAACCGACCGGAGACACTGGCCAGAACAGGATAGGAGTAGGCGGGTTTCTGAAGCATCTCAGAACACATGCATGCGGAATACCACATGGCTGTGGAAATATCAGACAGACTGGAGGCCAGCTGGGAAATACAGTCCTGTCAGTGGACAGATGAGAAGGCACCCAGTCATACACACTGTGAGTCCCAGGTTCTCTGGGGATTTTATGGGAAGACTGAGAGTACACTCCTGAGTCCCCTGAGCCTGGTGGGGAGGGGAAGGTCACGGGCCAGGAGGAAGGAAGCAGTTCTGTTAAACAGCATGTGCGGGGACTCTGAGCAGCTGATGGTAGCATTGACAGATGCTGCTATATCCTCTTTCTGAGTCCAGACTGTGAGAGACTCTCTGCCCTTCAGTCTGGGGCATAAAGGGTGATTTCAGCAGGAAGAAGTTGCTCAGGCCTGGCAGAAGTGGATGAGTAACATCCCTGTTTTTTTTTTTTTTTTTTTTTTTTTTTTTTTTTTTTTTTTTTTAATTTTTTTTTTTTTTTTTTTTTTTTTTTTTTGTCTTAATTTTTAAAATTATTTTTTACTTTGCATCTTTGGATGAGACAAACATATAGGTTGATCTGAGACTTTATAAACCAAGATGTTTCAAAATTCAAAATTTGGATGTGCAAAATAGCTTGGATTTTGGAACACTGCAAAGTTTGGACTTTTGGAAGCAAATAATAAGCCAGCAAAGTCTATGAAAGTATTCCCACATCTGAAACCTCCTGGTCCTAAGCATGTTTGAGAAGGGGGGCACTCTGCCGATACCTACTAGGATGAGCAGGATTCTTGCCCCTATGTGATTGTGATAAAGTCCCGGCAGAATTGCAGTGTGTGTACAGTGTGATACAACATACCTATACCATATGGATTTTAATCCACTAGTAATGGCAGGGAGGCAGAATCTCTGCCTGAGGGAACACCAGTTGATAGCCTAGAAATCATGTATTTCTGAGTAGAATTTTCCTTTGGCAAGTGAAGCAAGAGCTGGTGACTTACACATGTCATCTCAGCACTTGAGAGGCTGAGGCAGGAGGTTTGATAATAAGTTGGGCTAGCCTGAGATACAAAGTGAGGCTCTGTCCCAAGAACAACAGCAGGCAGAGTTTTTCCCTTTTGTCTTTTTAAAATTTTTTTTTAACTTATTGATCAACTAATTTAAGACTTAGTTACTTTTGTTTTGCCTGCATACACACCTGCACCACATTTGTTTGTATCTCATGCCTATGGAGGTAAAAAAAAAAAAAAAAAAAGGTGTCAGAACTCCTGGAACTGGAGTTACAAATGGCTGTGAGCCACCATGTGGGTGTTGGGAATTGAACCTGGGTCGTCTGGAAGAACACCAGTACTCTTAACCACCGAGCCATCTCTCTTAGTAGATCAGAACCATTTGTTTAATAGTCAGCTGTTAAGCATTTATGAAAATCTAGAGAGTAATTGAGAGTAATTGCATTAGATCAATGTATGAAACTGTCAGAGAATAAAAATAATTTTTGTAAAAGCTCCATAGTTAGATCAAAGTGTGATAACTTCTGGGAAGGTAGCTGGGATTGGCTAAGGTATAAAACCACTGGGAACATTTTTTCTATGGGGCCCTGCAGCCTGTTGGTGGGGGAAAGGGGCTTCCTACTTGCTGATGCGTTGGAGGGTGCCAAAGGCTGTGGGGTGCAGGCTCCTTGCTGTGTGTCATCCTGCAGGCCATGGGCTCAGCCCAGCCACGGGCCATGACTGGTCACAGTTGATGTACGAATGCATCCTCAGGGTCCATCCACAGACTCTGACCTCCCCTCAGTAAAAGGAGCGAGAAGAGAGGCAAGTGATGAGTTTTAGGATTTACTTGTGCAATCCGTGCTAGAGGCGCTGAATAGTGAGATCCCTGCTGTACTCTCCTAATAGCGTTGCCCTCGGCAGAATGTGGTGGTACACACAGAGACCTGACTCTCCTCCAGCTTGCAGCCTGTCCCGAGAGATGGATGGGCAGCTAACATGATCCTGACATGTCACGCTTTGGGGTCAGAGGCACCAAGGGTGGGCTTCAGAGGCAAGCATGGACCAGGCTGGGGAGGGCAGGGTGTAACTAGTGTAAGTGTCAGTAGGGGGCTGACAGCGTGGTTCCACTGAGGACAGGAGGCGGGGCTTTCCCTGTGGGTGATGGCACACTGCATCATTTTCCATGGTGGTCGCAGGCAGCAAGCATGTGACAGCAAAGACCTGGACTAGGGACAGAGATGCTGGATCTCACTGTGCTGTGAACATTATAGCTGTAAGTACCATGGTACAGCTGTAAGCCTCTGCTTTCTCACTGCTACTTGGATTGGGGAATGTGAGGTTTAGGGGGCCAAGCAGTTCCCACTCAGCGTCTCCTCAGAGGCTGTCCATCATCTGAAGGCCTGGCTGAGGTTGGAGTCTGCTGTCACTGAGACATCACGGCCATGGAGTTGGCAGACTGAGCTGAGTGTTGGCTGGTGGCTTCCATTTCTTCCCAAATTGGCAGCTCTGCAGGGTGGCTGAAGTAGCCCTGTAAAGGGGCAGAAGCCATCATATTCTTTAACCCCGGCAGCCACACAGTATCCCCTTTAACATGCAGACAGCCGTGATTCATTGTACATGGGGTTAGAATTATTAAGGCCATCACAAAGGCATCTGATGCATCTGGAGTGTGCTATCTCTTCCTAATTTTGTATTTTCAGCCGTTCCTCCTTTCCCCTGCTTCGGTTGGCTTCTGTATGTTTGTTTGTTTTTTACACTTGATCTTAGCCAAAAGGCCAAGAAGCGATTGTTTGTTTTTTAAACACTTATTTATTTTTATGTGCATTGGTATGTAGCCTACATGTCTTGTATGTCTGTGTGAGGGTGCCAGATCCCCTAAAACTGTGAGTTAGAGACACTTGTGAGCTGCCACGTGGGTGCTGGGACTTGATCCCTGGTCCATTGGAAGAGCAGCGGGTGCTCTTTCCTACTGAGCCATCTCTTCAGCTCCATGTCTGGGTTTTTATCTCTCACGGAAGCTCTGTTCTTATCTAGTGAAAATCATTCTTGACTTAGAAAACCCTGGTCACCATTATGTGTTGTGCTGATTAGAGGACGAAGAATAAATATTTGTGGTATGTATTCTAGCAAATCTCCAAAGCTTGGACAGACAGTTGAAAACAAGATCACCCATGGATAAAAACCCAAATAGGTTGTTAACTCCTGGGGTTCACAAACTCCTAGGCTCTGGGCACATTTATCTGTTTCAGCCTTGCTTAAACCTCTGCAAGCCTTTTTGGTTAAGTGTTGTCCAAAAGGCAGAGTGGTCCGACTGAGTGGAAACTTTGCTGAGCTCCTGAGCTCACAGCACCAAGCTGCGATTTGGTCCCTGTCTCTGACCTCTGAGGCCTTGTTGTCTGGGCTCTGCACACTTACGTCCTGGTCATCACTTTGTAGTTTGAAAGCAGGGGCCCATGAAGGATTCCATTTGACATTGATAGTTCTGTGAGGGGGAATAGAGGTTCAGAGAGGCCCTGGAATTTGCCTTGGGGAGCCGGGCTGGAGGGGCAGAGCCCAGACAGGAAGTCTCCAGCAGGTGCCTTGGGGAAAGGCATTGAAGCCTCTGTGGTGCTCCCAAGGGCCCTTGTGGTGGCCTGACTTGCAGTTGCTTCATTTCCCACTGTCCTCATGCTGCCCTCTCTGCCACGTATGGCCTTGTCACTACACTGTGCCATGCTGCTGCTACTGGTCCTTTATTCCTTGAGGCCAGCTGGGGCCTGCCTCCGGGCCAGAGGGGAGGGCCTGTGAAATCCACATTGGTTCCAGCACCCCGCTGCATTGTCGGGGCCTCCCATGACACAGGACCCGCTCTGCTCACATAATGGCCTCTGTTGAAGGACTCTTCTGTAGGAATTTAGACATGAATTTATTTTGACAGTGTCTGCTTGGGTCTCCCGGAAGTGGAAACCTGCAGAGACCAAATGAACTCATGACTTTCCTTCTTCTAGGAGGGCTCTGATCAAATGTCTGGGGCTTTGTTCCTCCCCATCTCCTCCTCCTCCTCCTCCTCCTCCTCCTCCTCCTCC
>NC_034602.1:20936967-20940367 GCF_900095145.1 Mus pahari
CCCCCTTCTCTTTCCTCTGGGATCAGTGTTAACTTCTAGGCCTGTGTGAAGGACTTCTGCTCTCCAGGTCCTGCCTTTCTTTTTTAGGTCTCCAACTTGGCTGATTGAGTCTTTTAGAAAATACCTGTCTACTTATGAGACCCCACTCCTGATAAATTTCTACCTGGGCTGTCTGAGCTTTTGTTGTTGTGGTTTTCCTCCTCCCCCTCCCCGCTCCTCCTTCCCTGTCTCCTGCTCCTCCCCCTCCCCCTCTTCTTCCTCCTCCCCCTCCTCCCTCTCCCTCTTCCTCCCCCTCCCCCTTCTCCTCCTTTTCCTCCCCCTCCCTCTCCTCTTTTTCCCCCTGTTCTGGGAACTGAATCACCCTAACCCTGATACATACCGAGCACATATGTAACCACACAGCTATGCCTTGGTTCTCAGTTGTCACTTTGTCTCAGTTTGCCTTCTCAGGGCACAGCTACTTCTTGTCAGGGAGAGAGCTGCTGTAGCTTTTCCCTCTCAAGGATGGAGACCTGGCAAATGTCACCTGAGATTGCATGACTAACAGACATTCTTTCTTTCTTTCAGCCTGCAAGTATTCCTGCCACAAGAGATGTGAAGCCCAGGTAAGCATTCTGCAGTTTCCCGTGGGACTTCTTTGAGCTGGACTTCTCTGACTGATGTTCAGAGGGGGAGGGGAGCCTCTGGCCGGAAGCCTCCGAAAGGAGGCCCTGTAAAGCAGAGGCTGGTGGATACCACTGAGTGCAGAATGCAACTTTCATCTCAAGAACAAACTGACAAAGCTTTGAAATCCATGTTTTTAATTATAGAAAATAATGCTGAAAGAATTTGATTTCAGATAAGACCTCAATCATCCTTTCCTGCCTGTGCCACCAGCTCTTTCCGTGATGAGTGATTCCTACTTTCTCCAAGTGTTGGCATCTATTCTTGGGACAGAGGCGTAGAAGCAGAGAGTCAGGGCACATGTTCAGCCTAGAAGAGTGTGCCGGCTCTCTTGGACAGTAGTTCGTTGTTCGCTGTGGTTGGGGAAAGCCTGGGCAACCTGGAGTAGGGATCATTAGGCCTACTATGTGTACTTCCAGAGTGCTCTGAGGGTAGGCTGGTCCCCTGGTAGCTGTGGACTGGAGTCCTTGCCTGTGATGAGCAGCAGGACAGTGAGAAATGGAAATACAGTCGGCAAGGGTACAGCTTACAGTGGTTTCCCTTCTCCATGTCCACGGCTCTGGATTTCCTAGCTTCGAGATTGGTCTGCAGTGTGACTAGAGTCTTTCAAGACCTTTCTGACTGTCCAACTGTCAGGGATCTTGGTGAGCTGTAGGACAAGGGAGATGGGGTTCTGCTGATGCTGGAGGGATAAGGCTGTCTTCAGTCTCTGAAGTGGATGTTGTGCTGGAGCATATTGGGATACCAGGAACGTCATGGCTTCACATGTGGGACTAGGAAGGGAAGATTTCCTCCACATAATACTCCACATATGTATGTGTATTATATACACATGCATACATGCATTTTGTTCATATGTATATGCATGTGTGCTCACAGTCGTCAGTGTACCCCTGAGCATACACAGGCACACATGTTCACATACACACAGTCACCCACACAGATGGAAAATGGTCTTAGCCCTATTTTTTTTCCCCCAGAGATAAATGGCTTTTCCTTTTAAGTGCTTTTCTGGACAGCTTTAAAACATGCAGAGAGCAAAGAGGATTGCTCAGTGATGCTCAGAGGCCTTAGCCAGTTTAAACCCAGCAGGCCTCTCTTCTTCACCCCCCAGCTCTCTTCCTTAAGGTCACTCAAGCCTTTTGTTCTGAGCCTAGCAGGGTGGTACAGAGCAGTTCTGCTTTCCCTTCCCAGTCATCGATGCTCTGAGAAGGCCCCTTTTCACCTGGGGCCACTGTTCCTTGTTCACACATACCCTCACCCCCCACAGGACTGATTTCCGACTCTAGTTTATTTTCGCCTTCCTTCTGTGTCCTGCTCACCATCGGTGGAGCCTCTAATTGGGGATGCTGTGGTGAGCAGGGGACATCTCACTGGTTTTGGGAGCTTATCTGACTTGTAGAGCTTCTGTCCCCATTCAGGGACTTCCACATGCTTTCACAATGGTGTGTTTCTTGTGCCCTTGTTCTTGTAGTGCATCTTGTCACCCACTCCATCACCTCTGACCTGAGCTGAAGAAATGAACCTTTGTTGCTTCCATTTCTGTCTACTTAGGATTCCTTGGTTCAAAGAATCGTCTAAAAGCCTTGGGTATAACTGATACAGCATTGCTAAATGCAGTAGTTGGCAATTCACTGAGATATGAAAAGGCTTTCCCTCCTAACAGATACTGTCGGGAGGGGGGAAAATGTATCTGTATTCTTCTGTCTGTCTGTCTGTCTGTCTGTCTGCCTATCTATCTATCTATCTATCTTTATTTTTTATTTTTAATGTGGCTTTGATTAACATGACAGAATGCCACCAGCAGTAACAAAGCACCTTTTCATTCCAAAGATATAAAGCTCCAGCGGAGCCCATTCACTGGAGAGTATTTCTTCCAGGAACTGGGATGTGGTTTCTCCCACATCACTGCTGTGAGTTCTGGGTCCTTGCTTATTGTGTCATAGATCTCACTTGGGGTTTGAATCTTTACTACTGTGTGTATGTGTGTGTGTGTGTGTTACTGTGCATCCTCCCTGGATACAGCTTGGGAGAACTGGAAAGCTTTGGTTAAGGTTTGGACTAGGTCAGACCTCATCTGTCTGTACATCATGTATCCTCCTCTCCTCATTGGTCCAGTGAGGGTGAGAGCTGGGCACAGTCCCTGAAGACCGGGGGTCAAGAGTGATGAATTTGACTAACATGATCATTGCTCTATTTGTTTTGATAATGTCACCGTCTTGGGTGTCTGTCCAGGCCTGCAGTTGCTCCTTTAGTAACAAGAACATGAAGAGATGGTTCTGTAAGATGGTTCTGAGTCACATCAGTGAGACTGAGACACAGTGAGGAGACTAAGAAGCGCCAGTATGGTGGATGAGGTTACTACCTTCCTGAGTTACTGGACACTATGTCCCTCAGTCCAGGCCATGAGGCTCGGTGGGCAGACGACAGGTAGGAGGAGAGACCTGGCCTTTGATCTCCTTGTGGGCTTCGGGCTGATGGCAGGCCAGTCTACCTGCTGTGTTCTGAATGTGTCCAGATTCACGTATTGAAATGTAACCCTGTATGTGATGGCATTGGGGCGGAGCCTCTGGGAGGCTGTTAGGTATTGCTGTTGGGTGGTGCCTTGTGAACAGTGGGCATAAAGCCCTTATCAAAGATACTCTGGAGTATCTTCCATCAAATAGTGACTGCAGAGAGGCATGATTGTAGTGTTCCTGCCTGCACGCAGACCGGCGCCTTGTCTGCATGGGCAGAA
>NC_034602.1:20940767-20942253 GCF_900095145.1 Mus pahari
GCGATGATGGGCAGTCCTGGCGGTGGCGGGCAGGTGTCCGATGGTGGGCGGTCCTGCGGTGGCGGCGGTCCGGCGACAGTGGGCGGTGACAGTGGGCGGTTCGAGGACGCTGTGTTCCGGCTGGTCTGGTGCGCTCCAGCTGCTGTACTCCAGCGTCCCTGTAAAAGGCAGGACCTAACACATGATTAGGATTCAGAAAGCAGTCCATACCTAGCACTAATCCCCTCACGACTTCTTCCATCTCGGAGCATCCAGCCTTTAGTAAATTCCTGTCGTAGAAGCCACAGAGCACCAGGCAGCCTTACTGTGACCGACTTCAGGGAAATTCCAGCCTATCACCGTGAGGACCACTTGGGAGCCTGGGTCTGCCAGGCAACATTTGTCTGCATTTGGTGAAGTAGGTCTGAGCCTCATTTTCCTCATGTGTGGAACAGTTGCACTTAAATTGCATACAGCAATGGCCTCCTGTTAGACTCTGCTTGAGATAATGCTCGGTAAGCCTTAGGGAAGTCAGGTGGGCTTTGTGAACTCTCTGGAGAGTTTAGGATCCCACTGTTCTGCTCCCTGGGTGCTGAGCTGACTCATGTCAGCTCCCGAGCTGCTTGGGCCTTGTGACTTGCCTACCCCCCCCCCCCGCATCAGTTGACTCATTTGCATGAGGGAAAGAAGGAAGGAGAAATACAGAAGTTTTAGGAAGGCTGATGAAAGGAAGAAGAGGGGCTGGGGACTGTAAAGCGCGCAAGAGCCGATTTTGTCTTTGCAGCCTGCAGTTGCCATGGACAGGGGCTGCTTTGACATCTGCCCATGCCTTGAGGCACACTTTAGGATCCTGGGTCATCAGAGGTCCCCCAAGGAGACCCAACATGAGTTAGCTGAGCTGAAGCACACACACCTGGGGCAGCACTGGGCAACCACCAGGCCTGGGCTTTCAGCATCTGCTTCAACCCAAGAAGGATCAGTCTCTGGCGCCAGGGCTCCATGATGTTCTTAGCTCAAGGCCTGCGCTGCTCCAAGCTCTGTTCTATCTGTGACACACCCAAGATGCCCAGTCCTCTACAGAGACCACAGCAAGGGCCACATGTGTCTCTTCTTCCTGTTGCCCTTTAGCAGTATATGGAAGCCTAGGCGGGCACAGGTGTGCATTTCTATGAGAACTAGATGATGTTCTGATGTACGCAAGGAAGCCAGGGCGAGTTCCAGCTCTGCTGTGTGTTAGCCGCTGGTTATGGATGCCCCTGTCTAGTGTCGTTGTCTTGTGTCTAACCCTCCTCAGGGCCCAGAGCACCAGACAGTCCTACTGTGATAGAAACAGGGTCCAGGTGACCCTCCCCCCCCCCCCCCCCGTGGTAGGATGACTACACCATGGGCCTTTGAGACAGCGAGCTTGGTTTGACTTTCTTGGTCTTAAGCATTGGAGGTGAGAATGTCCAGACCTAACTCTGTGCACTCATGGAGTAGAAATGGTGGGCTTTCCCCATATGGTCCT
>NC_034602.1:20943163-20969908 GCF_900095145.1 Mus pahari
ACCATGAGGGCCACTTGGGAGCATAGGCCTGGCAGGCAACACTTGTCTGCATTTGCTGAAGTCTTTGTGCTTGAGAGTTTTAGAGAGGGGGGGAGTTGGTGTGTGTGTGTGTGTGTGTGTGTGTGTGTGTGTATGTGTGTACACGTGCGTGGGCGATGCTGGGTAAATGAGGCTTTAATACAACTCCTCGTGTTGTGATGGCCCTCAACCATAACATTATTTTTGCTGTTACTTCATAACTGTAAATTTGCTGCTGTTATGAGTCATATGTAAATATCTGATATGCAGAATATCTGATATGCGTCCCCTTTGAAAAGGTCCATGGGTTGAGGACTGCTGTCCTAAAGTTTCCAGTATGTTTCCAACTTCAGCCATCAGCTCAGGAACCAAACACAACATGTGAGCCTGTGGGGGACATTTATACTATTTAAAGCATGACTCATATTTATGAGTTTAGACACATGGATGGTACAGTATATGTATCATATAGAGTATTTACCCTGCCTTAAATGTCTCATGTGTTCTTTCCTCTCCCAGCTTTTGGTGACCACCATTTTTTTCTTGTTGTTGTCGTCTCTGTAGTTTTGCCTTTTTCCAGAATGTCCCACAAGTAGACTCCTACTGCTGGCAACCTGTTGAGATTTGTTTCTTTCTCTCACAGCTCACATTTTATATCTTCTCTTTGTGTCTCATGGTTGAGCAGCCCAACTCCTTCCAGCACCAGTTGTACCTCTACTGCCACGATGACCATAGTTCATTTATGTGTTCATATCTTGCTTGCTCCAAATTACCGCTGGGGTGGGAAAAGTGTCTTCAAACTTTGCCCTTTAAGAGACACTGTTGTCTTTCCCATACGGTCCCTTTCAGGGGAGGCTATCCTCCACTAGCTAACTTTGAACTGGGGGCTTTGTTCTTGAAAGGGAGGAGGGCTGGTGAGATGGCTCAGCGGTTAAGAGCACCGACTGCTCTTCCAAAGGTCCTGAGTTCAAATCCCAGCAACCACATGGTGGCTCACAGCCATTTGTAACAAAAATCTGATGCCCTCTTCTGGAGTGTCTGAAGACAGCTACAGTGTACACACATATAATAAATAAATAAATCTTAAAAAAAAAAAAGGGAGGATACTTCTGAGGCTCAGTATATGGGGGTGGCCTGCCCACTAGGGAAACCTCCTCTGAGCTCTGAGCTCACCTTGGAGTCAATGATCCAAGTGTAAACTGTTAGTAAGCAACCAACACTTGCCCTGTGTGTAGAAATGCATGTTTTTAAACTCCATATAATCTGAGCCCCAAACAGAGCCATTGACTGTAGGCTTCTGGACCTTCATTGAGAGGAACCTCATTGCTTTACCGAGGAGAAACCAAGGCCGTTTTCTTTTATGCTTTCTTTTGTGACAGTGTTATTTTATTTTATTTTATTTTATTTCAGATGGGAATGACATTCATTCTGTAGCCTAGACTGACCTAAGATTTATACCAGTTCCCTTACCTCAGAGTTCTAAGCGCCAGGATTGCAGGTGTGAGTCACTGCACCGGCTAATGGAGGGCTTTGAAGCCCGCTATGCTGTGTGGCCAGATTGGCAGGAAGGACCATATTGTATTGTATAGTTAGCAGTGTAAATGTCACTTTGTGGTGACATGTTTGCTCTCCAGCAAGGTTCTATGTTTAAGCTGTGTTTGTAGAGGATTACTTTCCTTACCCTAACAATAGGCCAAAAGGGAATTATTATAGGTGTGGACCATGTCATGATATGTTAGTCAACACTGGGCTGCACATCTGATGGTGGTCCACGAACTTGCGTCATCTGGTGATAGTGCAGTGGTCTGGGTTGTGTAAGCACACTGTATGGTGTTTACACAGTGACAGTAATTGCATTACCACGTTTCTCAGAGTGAGTCCTCACTGTGAAGTGGTGCAGGTCTACACAATACTCTTCTGAGATACTACATTTGCTTTAAATTGACACCAGAATTTTAAAAACTACCTTTTTGATTCTTCAAGAGTCAGTCCATATTGTGTTGTAACAAATAAAATAGACCTAGTATATCTCTGGAGTGAATCTGGACCAATTTGCCCTTTCATGTGACTGTTTGGCTGTAACCTGGAAGTCTGACACATGGCAAGCATTAGTCCCTTGTGTCATTCACAGGGTTTAAGGTCAGGCAATCTTCCCATGGCCCTGTGATGATGGGCAGCTGTCAGTGGGGACACCGGTGGTTTGCTTGAGTTAAAACTGGTGAGATTCCTTGGGAAACCTGCTTCTGTGTTTCATCCCTGAGATTCTGGGTAGTGATGCACTTGGGGGCGAAGATTCCCCTGCTGAGACTTACAGTTTGACCAGTTAAATATGTATATCTATTGGTTGCTGTCAACTCTGGTCATAGGACATTAATGGGGTGTCTGCAGGATATAGACCAGGGATGTTGGGAAGGCCAGTAGGTGCCACCTGACTTCCTGCAGACAGGTTGTTAGCAGTGAGGGAAGGGCACTGAGGATATCAAAAACAGATTCCATTTTTGTGATGAGAATAACAAACGCACAGCCGGGCGTGGTGGCGCACGCCTTTAATCCCAGCACTCGGGAGGCAGAGGCAGGCGGATTTCTGAGTTCGAGGCCGGCCTGGTCTACAGAGTGAGTTCCAGGACAGCCAGGGCTACACAGAGAAACCCTGTCTCGAAAAAAAAAAAAAAAAAAAAAAAAAAAAAAAAAAAAAAAAAAAAAAAAAAAAAGAAAAAGAAAAAGAGAGTAACAAACACAAAACCACTTGCCCTGGGCTCCCACAGAACAGAGTGGTGGGGCATTGGGTTTTGGAGGTCTCGGGTCTAGAGGAGGGGGACAGGACTCAAGACCAGCTAGCTTTTGGTGAGCACCTGTTCCTTAAATGAAGATACTTGGTGAATTTTTTTTTTTGC
The DNA here is from genome assembly GCF_900095145.1 of Mus pahari. Classification (NCBI taxonomy): domain Eukaryota; kingdom Metazoa; phylum Chordata; class Mammalia; order Rodentia; family Muridae; genus Mus; species Mus pahari. The sequence goes on from NC_034602.1 coordinate 20,946,076, forward strand.
CTTCTGAATATGTGAATTTTGTGATAGGGTGTCTTATTAATTTCTTCTGGCCTTGTCTTTTTTTTGTTGTTGAGATCAGAATGTTAAATGTGTTGCTATCTGGAACAGTCTCAAAAATTGTAGAACCTTTATTTAAAAAAAAAAAAAAAAAGAAAGAAAAACCTTAGGTCTGATTTCTAATTCAATCTCGTGTTAGTGAGGTCTTCTGTGAAATTAAGCTTCCCTTTGGGGTTGTGAAAAGGACTTCAGCCCCCTGTTAGCCCAGGGCTCTGGCTTCGGTGGGAACTTGTTCTCGTTCCTTTAGATGTGCTATGTATGAAGAGTCAGCGGCGCAGGGGAGTTTTCTGAGGCATGGTGAGCAGGCCCCTTCATGGAGTGCTAGAGAGCGGTACCATCAGGCAGCCTGCATCGAGGCCCCGAAGGGCACTGGGCTTCCTCACTTTTCCTTGAGGATGCTGTCTGCTTCTCTCATTTAGAGGACTTTACCTGGGTGTTTCTGGAGACTGGAGTCAGAGGTCCTGGTCAGTGCTGTTGGGCTGTGGTGTCTTAGGGCTTCTGTCAGGCTGCCCGTGGGACTGCCCACCTGGCCTGCTGCCCTTTTCCCTGACCCTCAGGATTCCCCCATTGTTGTCTGTCTACCCTGCCCTCGTTTGTTTCCAGGAAGGTTTTTGTGATCCTAGTCCACTGATTCTGCAGCCAGGGTGACTGCCTGGATTAGATTCCTCACCTGAGCGTAGGCCAGGGTTTCCTGCAAAGTTCCCGAGGAGCAGACCTCGGTCCCCTTCTTTCAGAGGTGCGTGGGTTTAAGTCTGCGTCTGTGTGTCCATGCGTCCGTGTGTCTGTCTGTGTCTTTTCCCACTGTATGTATGAATCTCTCTACTCTCCCAGGGACTAGCCAGCATTCTGGTTTTCCAGTCCAACCCTGCTTATTGGTGATACTGCTGTGTGGTCCCCAGTATCTGGCTGGCTTTTCTCTATAGACCTGACTGGACTTGCAGCTTCTGGGTTCAGAAGGCTGATTGGTGACATTGGCTGGCTTCCATAATGAAAACACAACCTCCTGCCTCATCAGCTAGCTACCCTTGTTCATTATCAGCTTGGGAAAATTCTTGTAATCACATTTAGCTCTGCCTTCCATCCCTCCTGCTTTCTGGTGTGAGAAGCAGCGGCTCCTGACGTGAACTTGTCCTCGTGTTTTACTGCTGGCACTGGCTTTCCTATGAGGAGTGCCTGACTTCTTTCTGGAAGATTCCCATGTGAGCTAACATCTCATTTCAACAACCGCTCCCCCTCCCCCCACCTCCCCCATGTGCTTCTTGTCCATCTTGCTTTGGGCCGCTGTTCATATTTGGAACTTGACCTACCAGGAATGTCTCCCTGATTTCTGCTTTCTTATGGGTGTCTCCCTTACTTCTAGGCCCATGGCACCGCCCCCTAGTCCAGTGACACCTCTTGTTTCTTCTCTTTCCAGATCCCACTTGTGGTCTTTTTTTTTTTTTTTAAAGATTTATTTATTATATATAAGTACACTGCAGCCATCTTCAGACACACCAGAAGAGGGCGTCAGATCCCGTTACAGATGGTTGTGAGCCACCATGTGGGTGCTGGGATTTGGATTCAGGACCTCTGGAAGAGCAGTTGGTGCCCTTAACCACTGAGCCATCTCTCCAGCCTTCCACTTATGGTCTTTACAAGTGAGAGCCCCATTTGGAGGGAATCTACCCACTCTTTCCTTTACCTCTAGTGGGGCTTTTCCCCTGCCCCTCAGGCTGGGCACAGGCAGAGGAACACCCAGCGGAGAGGCCACCGGGGTCATATTTGAGATACCGTGGAACCTATCAATGTGTTTCCCGAGGAAGCATATCTCTGGAGAAGTTCTGAAAGTCGTGAGAACCTCTGGTCCAGTCAGGGCTCTTCTAGTATCTTCCCAGAATTGTCTTCCAGAACCTAAGTTTAGGCCGGGAGAGGTATTCGGAGCACCTTCCCCTACCCTAACAGGACTTCTCTGTCCTGCCTGGGCAGGAGGCCTTGCTGTTATCTCTGTAGGCTTGTCCTTAGGGTATCTCTGTGAGTCTTCATCCTCATAAGGCTTTCAGATACTTCACTTTGCCTCCCGGCCACCCCCTTCCCCCAACACTATCCTGTGCTGTTGCCATGGGTGCCTCTGGACAGCCAGCTGGTTGGTCACTATATGTTGGACTGTATGTGCTCAGGGTCAGTTCATGGTGGTCTCTAGGGTGACCTTCCTCTAGATGGGGTGTAGCCCATGAAGAGATTTATGTCCTGCTGCTGCTGTATTCTCCAGGCACTTCTAGAGTAAGATTTTGGAAGAGATACAACCCCACCCACACAGAGACAGCAGACAGACAGACAGGTACACCTCTTTTTTAGCAGCAGGGTTGAACTGACTACTCTTGGGAAATCAAGCTTCTGTTTACAAGGCTCTGCCACTTCGGTAAAGATGTTAATTTTAGGCATTGATTCAGGAAGTCGCCACCCCCACGGTCCCCTGAACACAGAAATAGCCCCAGAGCTTCCTTCTTCCCACCTCCCAGGGGTAGCCGACCGAATTCATTTTTGTGTGTTTCCAAACTTTTGACTCACCTGAGAATTCCCCAAGACTTTCAGAACAAGCGGGTGGGCGAGCAGGGGGGCACCTTGGAGGATTCCAGGTTTTTAGCCTTCCTGTTACTAAGCATCTCCCTGCTTACCGGATCTTAGGGACAATAAATACTTGCTGAGTCTTAAGGGAGGCTGGAAGATCTGAATGAATGGAATGTAGAATGTAGGGTAAAATCTGCAATTCCAGTCTTATTGTAGATTTCCTTCCTTTGCATTTGAAGAGCCCTGTGCTTAGCTCATGGACCCCTTGGAGACCCTGACCTTGAAGGCCCTGAATGGGGTTATGAGAGGAGAAGTGAAGGGCATGTTGATTGTTTGATTCGCAGGACTGAACTTTGAACCCAGAACCCCCACCTGCTAGGCCAGCACTATGCTCCATCTCTAACCCCTTGGTGGGTTCCTTTACTGGGGACATCTTAGGCCTGGAGTGCTGATGAGGTGGAACAGAGGTGGCTTGTGAGTGTGATGCCTTACAGAGTTGGCCTGGGCAGGGTTGTGAGAACACTGGTGGATGGTTAGTGTTGGATGATAGGTTAATGTCAGATGGTGTGAGGTGGTGGCTGTTTGCAGAATATAGGAAATAAAGATTTAACTAGTCAGATATAAAAATTATGGTAACTTTTACTTTAATTTTTTTAAAGATTTATTTACTTACTTTAGGTATGTGAGTACATCTTCATGTGAGCTCATCTTCAGACTGTAGCTGTCTTCAGACACACCAGAAGAGGACATTGCATTCCATTACAGATGGTTGTGAGCCACCATGTGGTTGCTGGGAATTGAACTCAGGAAGAGCAAGCAGTCAGTGCTCTTAACCTCTGAGCTGTCTCTCTAGCCCTTACTTTAATTTTTAAGTGATGTGTTTTATCTTTCATTATGAGTCCTTATACATGTCTGTGTGTATGCACATGTGAGCGCAGGTGCCAGCAGAGGCCAGAAGAGAGTGATGGATCCTGTGGAGCTAAGAGGCAGTAATTGATGGCTGCTGAAACTGAACTCAGATTCTTCCTCTCTAAGAGCAGTGTGTGCTCTTAACCATTGCCCTTTCATTAACTTCTATGTATTTACTTATTTTACATTACATCATTCTTAGACACTTTGTACAATAATATCTTGAAAGAAAATTTCCCTTAGTGTTCTGATTTAAGTTGAATTCCAAAAGACACTACAATATTTTACTAATAGTTGAGTGTCCTGCCCTGAAATATGGTATTTGATTAACCATTGTGAATGACTAGTGTGTGAAGGAATGAATTAATAAGTGACAGGAGGTTGAGGCCACTGACCCAAGAAGAGTTGGAGATGTGATGGGTAGCTCTCTGTCCATATTTAAGATGCTAACCGAAAGGGACCATCTCCACTGTGGAAAGCCTTCTGTTTGTGAGACCCGGATCCCTCTGTGGTGTTGGGCACCTTCTCTATATCATCAGCCTCTGGTCCTTGTAATTCAGCTACTTGACCAGATGGCTGAGCCTGTGTGATGGTTTTAAATGGAAATCTCAGATTCTGCGTGGCTGTGGCTTGATTGGACCTCGGCCCTTTACTTACGGGAAGACCCTTTCCTGGTGGACAGTCTAGTGAACATGAAGCCAGTGTAGGGAGCGCACAAATCCCCCTGTGCAGGCTGTAAAATGCCACTTACTCTCAGGCCTTCAGAAACAGTCATTTTTCCTTTGAGCTTTTCTTTGTGAGGAGAAAGGGGGTGAGATGTTAGCGAATGACGGGTTAGGGGGTCTGGACTTTTGTACAGGAAACTCCTATGATGTGTACAGTGTGCTTTGTCCTGTAATTGAGTGGGGTAGCCTATTCTTGTCTCCCTCTCGACTGCTCCCCTTGAACATAGCTGATGCTGTGTTACTTGTGTCTGGCAGAGGGGAATTACAGCTGCATTTGTGAGAGGCCTGAAGGAACTTATTCAGATCCTCCCTCCCCGCCCCCATAAGCAGAGATGTCCTGCTGGCACTCTGTCTTGGAGTGGAAAGGATAGACTTCACAAATCCCTTTACTTATAGTCCTTGAAAGAAGTGAGAGAGTTGTGAATGTGTCTGTCATAGGACAAAAGGAGGCTGGGCGGGGCAGGGCGGGGCAGTGAGGTGGATGCTCAAGGCTGGTCCCAGACTTGCTCATGCTCCTTTCCAATGGTTTACAAGAGACTGGATGGCTAAGTGTGTCTTCTTGTAGGCCTGTCTGTCCACCTGGTAGTGTTGGCTTCCTTTCAGCGTGGCAGCTGGTCGAATCCATGGATGCACTTGTGGTAGAAACAACAGTTGCAGCCCTTAAATCTGGGCTTGCAAAGTTCCACCATATTTACTCTGGGTTTACTGGCACACAGCTGTGTTCCCAGCACTTAGGAGGTTGAGGCAGGATTGCTGTGGATTTGAGCCTAGCTTGGGCTTCAGAGTGAGTTTAACCCTCTTACTTTCCCATGAGAAGGAGGAAGGTCAGGAGGAAGAAGAAGAGGAGGAGGAAGAAGGTTTTTAAACTACCTTATTTTATTGGTCATAACAGGTCACAAGACAAACCAGGAACTCACCAGATTCAAGGGGAAGGTATTGCTGCTGCCTCTTTTAAAAAAGATTTATTTATTTTTACTTAATATATGTGTTTGCCTACAGGTATACATTAGGTGTATGCAGTGCCTGGGTAGGCCAAATGAGGGTGTCAGATCTCCTAGAACTGGAGTTACAAGCAATTGTGAGCGTTTACGTGGGTGCTAGGAACTGAACCCGGATTCTCTGCAAAAGCAGCCAGTGCTTTTAACTGCTGAGTCATCTCTCTGCATTGACTGTAGCTCTTGATGGGGGATGACTGACTTTGCAAAGAACCTGTGTGATGCTATTATCTCTGAAACACAAGAGACCCAAGGGAGGGCAGGAGGGAGAGTGCAGGGTTCTTTGGTCACAGAGCTAATTGTCATTGTTTTCCTTTTCTGTTAGACAGGCTCTCACTGTGTAGCCTGGGACAGCCTAGCAATTGCTAAGCAGTTCAGGCTAGCCTTGAACTAACAGAGTTCTTCTTGCCTTTGCCTCCCAAAAGCTAGGATTAAAGACCTGGAACACTGTGCCTGGCATGGCCGTCTGTCCTAACTTGCTAAACTGTTAGTCACCAGTGCCAGCATTCTGTTTTATTAACTGGTGACACATTGCTGGGCACATGAGGAAGGTTCTGTGGGGGAAATGCGGCTGTTCGCATCAGACCTGGTTTTTGCTGTGGAAATCATCCACTTATTTTGAAGCAAATACAATTTGATCCTTGGCATTTTAAGTGAGGAGAATGGCTTAGAAGGGATTATTCTTTCTCTGATGCAGCTGAATTTATTAGCTTTTCTTCTGGTTCTTTAGCAAGCGTTTTTGCCCATTATCATGCAATCTTTGTTTTTTCTATTTAGGAGACAAGACAAAAGAATCTGGTAAGTGTTGACTGAAGAGTTTATAGGCAGGGCCCTGGAGTTGCTTTATGGTGGGAGTCTAGGATGGGCCCATTCACCTGGTGTGCAAGCCTTGTCCATCCATCCTGACCTTGTACTTTTGGACAGATCTACCACACAGGCTCTGACACCAGTCCCAGGGTAAATGGTCTTGTCCTGGTGTCCCTATTAGACCTTGAACCCAGTGAGTGTCCTGGGAAGGGACATCTTTCATTGCACTAATGAGAATTCTCAGAATTTTGTTCCAGTGATAAACTCACATTTGGCTGCTGATGCTGGGAGCTGATGCACTCTGGTGGTTTAATTCTGTTTGATCTCCTACAAGCCCCATATGGTTTGCTTGAAGCACAAGGAGATCCAAGATGCCTTCACAATAAGCCCTTTCCCCCCAAACTCACAAGCACAGAGGTTGGAGAAGACACAGAGGCCTAAGAGCTGAGGCAGAGTCATTCCAGCCGATCCCAAAACAGAGAACATGAATGCTGGGGTGGACTTGCCGATAACTATGCCAGAGGCATGATCTTCTCTAGTCCTCTTAACTTTGGGGGGAAACAGAAAGCCCCAATTCCTGTAATTTCACCACCTTTCCTCCTATCTTAGAGCCCTGTCTGTGGCAGGCAGCCCTGGGGGTTTAATTGTGTCTGCCTTGCTGGCTTGTTTCTCATGGGGATTAGAGCAAGCTAAATTGGGCTTTCCCACTTAGTGGCTAACAGGGCTTCTTGAGGAATGTGAGCCTAATTAAGGATTCCAGGGTCATGCCTAGCAGAGAGGTCCCAGGAGCAGAGGTAGAGGGGGCTTTCATCCTCGGAAAGGTTAACGAAGTTCTGCAGCCTGCATTTCATGCCCCTGTCCCCGAGGGTCCCTTGTTCTTGCAGGCTCCTTGGGGGAGTCTGACCTTGACATTCACTGGCCCTGGCCTCAGGCTTTGGAATTGTTCCAGGAGCAGCCTTGAATGAAGAGACTGGTTGGTGGTGGTGGTGGTGGGGGTCTAGTCTTGACTAGTGTCCTGAGAATGCTTTGGGTCTCCGAAACCTTTGATAACTGTTAGGCTGAACCTTGTTTCTTCAAGTTCATGTGCTGGAGTCTTGACTCTAGGACATGGCTGTGTTTATAGGCATGGTCTTTTAAAGAGGTCAAGTTCAAACAAAGTCACGAGAGTGGCTTCTAATCCCATGTGACCTTTGTTCTCCTAAGAAGACTCTAAGATAGGGGTAGGCAGGTGGGTGACCAGCCACATGTAGGAGTGAGGAGAGGACAACTTCAAAGAAGGAAACCATCCTACAGACCTCAGTCTGGATCTGTGAGTTGGCCGCCTGGGCCAAGGAGATAAAAGCCTCTATTGTTTAATCCTTAGGTCTGTGTGGGGCTTTAGTGTGGCCCCAGCAGTCTAGCATGGGCAGCATTTAAATAGAGTGTCCTGTTCTTTAAGTGACAGCATCAGGGGATGAGGAACTTTTCTCTTGATTCACATCTTCCTTTTATAGTGAGTGATAATCCCAGTCATAAAAACAGTTGGATAACTCGCCTTTTCTAAAGCTAGTAAGTACAATAGGTCTGTTCATTGGTTAGTGATATTTACCATCAGCTGTAAAAGCTGTAAAGTGATAAAAAGTGCTTCTTGGAGAAAATTTCTGCCTGGGTGCTGTTTTCAGCCTAGATGAGAGGTGACCTGACCCACATTGCACTCTGGGTCTCAGTGGCATCTCTGTTGGTTTCTCTCAAGCTCACGAGGCCATGATATCTCTCCCCCACCCACTCTTCAGATTTGGAAGGAAATTGTTGCCCTCTGGGTTCGTGTCAAAGCCAAAGTAAATGACTCCAGTTTTATGTAGCTTGTCCTGAGTCACATCATTCTGATCAAAGCAATTTCATGATGCTTTGGGAACCAAGATGGTTCCTTCTTTAAGCAGGAAACTGATTCCTCTCCCACCTGCAGTGCAGAGGTGGTTAGTGACCTGTCTTCTCTGCTCCTTTGTCTTGTACCTGAAAGGTTATCGGTGGATTTATTGGAAGTTACTTGCATTTATTTATTGATTCATTTGCTTTTATGCTGGGAGTGGGGTCAGACTCAGGGAATGGTGTGTGTTAAGCTCTGCCAGATTGTCCCCCTAGCCCTTGTGTGCACTTACTGAATGCCTTTCAATGAATTGATGTTGCTGATTTCAGTTGATTGATGTTCAGTGAATGAGTTGATGTTGCTGGGTTGATTCTCCTTTCCAGATCTCTGAGCATGCGTACTTCATGCCCGCTTTAGAGAGTTGTCCTATGGGCAGAATCATCTACAGAACAAATAAGAAAGAGGGCTAGTAGAAAGAGAGCAAATGCCCAGGCTTTCACTGTAGTGACGAACATGTAAAAACACGCTGGGATCCTGAGGGCATGTCTCTCCATTCTTCCAGGGTTCTGTGATGGTCTAGGGAGCTCATTCACAGGACTCAACAGGACTGGAATTTTTGATGATTCACCAAAGGCTGAATGCAAGCATGCCTTTATTCTATGTAGTAGCATGTAGTGGCTTTAACCATGCATCTCTTAGAGAAATTGGTAGAAAAATAATCACTCTTGACATGACTTGGCCAGAATGAAATTTAACTGAACACAACAGCCAGGGTTGAATTCATGGATTGTGTGAATGGAAGTGTGTTGAACTGGCTTGTCCTTTCTCTCCCTGGGGACTTTGATCTCCTGAGTGGTTGGTAGTCATAGTAGACCTGCTCCTCTCCTAGCAGAGACTCCTGCTGGCCATGGTGAGGGGCAGAGGCGACTGGCTGGCGCTGAAGCTTTCTTTTTCAAAGTACACTTCACTTGTTGGTTAAAACTCTACCTTTTGCCCAAGGTTCAGGACGACTGGACTCTGTAGTCACACTAACAGAGGCACACATGGATGTACTCCCAGACAGGAGACACGTATACATTCTGACACACTCACGTATTCCCCCAAAGCATGCATGTACACACACACATGCACACATGTGAACATCCACATACTTATTGACTGACACATCATAACTCTCTCACAGGTCCCTCTCAGACTTTTAGTCATATATGGGCTGCCAGGACAACTCACATATTTCTCAAAAAAAAAAAAAAGGTCAATTTTGGGGAATCATATATTTTAGGCAAGCTTGGTACCACAGAGCCCACCCCCACCTTCCTCCTAGTCTCTGCATTTTAAATATGCACACTGCCATTCACATGTGTAACCAGTGTCAGGTCATGAGCCCCTCCTGCTTCCTTGAGGACTTGCTGGCCCGGAGACAAGGTTATCAACACCAGGCTCCAGGCATCTACATAGCCAGGTGTGGGTTGGGCATAGCCGTGTTTGTTTGTGGTTGTCCTTGGTAACCACAGATTAGGCCACAGACAAAGCCAAGTAAAGGCCATAAAATGGCTCTCAGGCTGGTCTCTCAGAGGGGCCCTGGTCAGGTCAAGAGAAGGACATGGGTCCCAAGATCCATTGCTTGTAACTCAGGGCCCATAGCTCTCTCCTGGGATTTTCTGTAGCTGCCAGCCCTGACCCTTTACTGCCACCTTTTGTCACCCCCCGACTCCATTGGGTGCTGCCATCAGGAGGAGAACAAGCAGCTAGGACCCGCTGGGTGTATTTTGTGAGATTCATCCTCTGACGATCCTTTTTGATTTAGCTTCCCCCACACAGGATAGATTGTGCTGAATTTCTGAGTTGATAGGGTTCAGGACAAAGACCTGCAGACAGGTGTGGCTTATATAGCACATGTTTATGGAGCCAACTTGAGCCTGCACATGCGTGGCCCCATGAGGGTGTGTCCTGATGCTTGGTCCTCTAGTCTCCACCCCTTCTGAAGTGTTCTCAGCCTCCATGATGCCAGGCCTTGGCTGCTAGGTGCACATTCACAGAAGGAGGTGCCTCAGCTCAGGGATTCCTGAGTAGAACCATCGGTAGAAGCATACCCGAGGAAGGGTTGGCACTGGGCGGGCCCTTGTCCCAGTGCCCTGCATTAGTGTCTGCTACTCAGTTTTCGGTCCAGCTGGTGGTCTTAGATGGATATCCTGAGACTGAAGATGTCTCTGGCCCACAGCGTTTCCCTCAGTGACATGCCAGGGGGCAGAGGACCAGAGTGTTAGGTCAGAGCTGCACCTGAAGAGGAAGAACAAGCACGAAGATGAAGAATATGGGGTGCCATCCTCATCTGGACCCTGGACAGACAATGAGCTCTCCTCATTCTGTCAGCTGGACAACTGCATGCTCTTACTATATCTTCATCCTGCTCCCGCTGGCTCTTCATCCTCAAGAGATGAAGTTGGGGAGTTGGGCAGGTGGGTCCACAGGTCCCAGGGGCAAGAGCAGTAGTGACTGGGCCCCAGAGCTTTGTAGGCTCCAGCGAGTAGAAAGAAGTGTGGAGAAACTGTCCTGCTTTCTAGATGGGTTGGATGGCAGTTGAAACCTATGAGCCCACAAAGATAGCCATGGAGCCCAATGATAGGACTGCTGGCTGCCCATGTTTCTTGATGCCAGGTAGACTGGCATGAACCAAGAATGGGAGCATCCTGAGAGAGGCAACGAGGTTCTGACCGTGGTCAGTTACTGCCCTTGCTCTAAACAAGGAGAAGCAAATTGGAAATACTGATTATAGCCAGGTTTCTCTCGTCCTGATATCTGGTTGTAGCTACACTGGAAGGATCTTTCTTTCTTTCTTTCTTTCTTTCTTTCTTTCTTTCTTTCTTTCTTTCTTTCTTTCTTTCTTTCTTTCTGACATATCTTGATGTGTTTTGTTGATTGTAGATGGTCTGTCTAGGACTTGAGTAATCTGATCACAGAGCTTATGTCTCATTTCTAGTCCCTGGAGCTGCACACTGCACAGCACCTGTTTATAGGGGGATGTGGGATGTAGAAGACCCCCTCCCACTATATATGTGTGTGTGTGTGTGTGTGTGTGTGTGTGTGTGTATGTGATGTTTAAACAAGGTCTCCCTGTGTATCCTTCTCTGGTCTGAACTCTTTGTAGACCAGACTGGCTTCAGACTGACAGATTTTTCCTCTATTTCCCAAATTCTTGGATTAAAGATGTGTGCCCATGCCCAGCCCTTAACTGTCATATTTAAACTCGAGTTTCTGGTATGGTGTAAGAATTCCTCCCACATATGCTTCTGGTCAGTTACTTGAAAATATTGATAAATTACATTTAAGACAGTTTTCAATGTATAGAAAATTAAGCATGTGTTTGGTAAATTTAAAATCTGTCTAATGCATAGTACTTGGTGAGTCAACATCAATACATTGTTAACCAAAGTCCACAAGCCTATAATTTACACACGGTGCTCATTGGGGTGTTGGTCCATCTGTGGGTTTGGACTGTTGTTAGTGACATGTGCCCATCGTGACGGTACCGGTGAGAATAGTTTAACTGCTCTCAACATTGTCTGCTTTTCCTCTTCTCTTCCCTCAGCCCCTGATAACCACGCATATTTTATTCTTTCTCTAACTTTCCATTCTCTAAAATGTCATAGTCGGGTAGCATCTTCGAATTGGTTGCTTCAACTTAGCGACGCACATTTAATGTGCCTCTTTGTCTCTTCATGTCTGGTTAGGCCTTTTCTGCTTACCGATGGGTAAGTAGTATTCTGTGTTGTGGAATACAGGTGACATCTTAAAGGCAGGGACTGATTGCACATAAATTCCTTACCGGTGTAACTATGTCACTAGGATACCTATGTACCCCAGTGGAGGCTTGCTGGAGTGGAGTGAACCATAATTCTTTATTAACCATGAGTTCCCCATGTTTGGCACCATCACCGGCCCCATCACTGGCCCATATGGTTCTAGCATCAGTACCCTGAGTGTCCAAAGCCATGGGTTAGTTTTCGCTCTATGTTTATTTGTTGGCTTCTTCCCCCATCCACCCATCAAAATCTGATATGTACAGGAGAAACTGAGGGTGTATGAATTCAAAATATGTGTTTCTGCTGCCAGTCATTGGATATGCACAGAGGAGACGAAGAGCTGGTTAGAGGGAAGCGTGAGTGCGAGGCAGAGGACCCCTCTCTCTGCCAAGGATATGAGTCAGCATCCTGGTGGAATAATGGCATGTCCCAGACAGATGAGTTGCCATGTGTCACATAGCTCTTGAGAAACTTACTAAGGAAGATAAGCAAAAGGCCTATAAATAGTGTCCACATCAGAGACCAAGGTCATACTGCTACCTACTGCTCTGGGATGGAAACCACCGTGACTGGGCAGCCTTCCTTTCCACAGTTCCAGAAAACTCTTTCGGAAGGGGAGTGACCCAGGGGTCTAACGTGGGCGAGCCAGGAGAAAGCTGGAGAGTAAGACAGGTCACAGGAGCAAGGTCCTCATCAGCCTCCTGGACACACAAGAAGCACGTCCACGTCTTGACTCACACAGGGACTTTAGCTCAGGAAACAGCAGGCTCAGCTTGAGCACACCTCATCTCCCAGCTGCCCTGAAAGCAAGGTGTTGTTCTTAGCTTGAGGTTTTACTGCTTTTCCCTGGAAGCTTAGGGAGCTGACTCTGGGAGAGTCCAAGGGAAGCCCTTCCCACTGTCTCAGGAGTACATATGTTTAGACTACGTTTTCAGTTTCACATGCATAGAAAGTTCTAGAGAAAGGAACCCGTTTTGTAGAGAAAAAAAAAAAAATCCGTAAATGTGGATGTTTACACTCAAGGCAGCTTGAAACCACCCTGCAGAGACCTTCACCTTCTCTGCCCCCCCCCCTCCCCCGCTTCTCATGTTCCCCAGTGAGGAAGGACTCAGCTGGAGGTACACTGACTGGTTGCTTGAGATTCAAGGTGAACTTGTGTTTTTATGAATGATGTGTAGATTTAAAAAAAAAAAAAAATGTTTTGGATGGGTGTGTTATTACTTCTTTCCCAAAATTCCTGGAAAGGAGGAACTTCCTCAGAGTTAGTAGAATGTGCATTGTGTTGACTGCAGGTGCTGTGACACAGCGCCAGCCTCTGGGGACCGCTTTGTGGCTCCTGTGCCTGCTACCTGAGAAGCCCTTGTTCATGTTTCTTTTCCTTCTTTAAGGTGGCGGCTCCCTGCTCTGTGCAAGTCCGCCTGGACCAGGTAAGACTTTCAAGTTCCTTTGGGACTCTGGTATGAGCAGCCAGGGTGGTCTCTCTACAGGCTGTGCCTTCCTTGGGGACTTTTCTCACTTAAAGGGTAGAAAGGCACTCTCCTTTGTTTTCGTTAAGATAGAAAATCCACCAAGTGGTGGTCCCAGTACCCAGAAGACAGAGGTAGGTAGAATTCAAGGCCAATATGGTGTACAAAGTGAGTTCTAGGACAGCCAGGGCTATGCAGAGGAAGCTTGTCGGTCTCAAATGAAACAAACAAAAAAAAGAAAACAAATGCCCCGTGCTCTTTTGCAGTGGCAACCTGTAGGATCAGTAGCATTTACCTTTGGGGCTTGAACCCCCCCCCCCCAGCTTAATGTGCTGAGCTGTCCTCAGTGGCAGAGCCAGAGTCGAAGGGTAGCATTCGCCTCTAACATATGCCGTGCTCTTATCTCACTGAGAGTAAACATAGCAACCCTTTCGCTGTGACGTGTCATTGGGTGAGTGTAAAGTTTCCCTTGGCTCCTCACCGGGTTCTTTGAATGCCATGACATCCTGCTCTTTGTTTCTAGTGACTTCTTAACCTGCAGCAGGCCTGTGAACTAGGAGGTAGGAGACAGGCAGCCTTGTTACCAACAGTCAGGTTTGACCCCGAGGAGACCTCGGTGATGCCACCCGGGGTTGCTTGGGGAGTACCCACTCTCCCAGCCTCACCTGTGAGGGAAAACAGTGAGCCTGCCACTCCCAGCAAGGTGCCTTTCATGTGTGTTGCTTGACTTTTACAAACTGGATGGGGTCATGGTGCCACCCTACTTTCCCGTATGTCGCACCCGGTGGCTCAGTTAGGGTCTTTGCTTGCTTTCCTACCGTTATGTCTTTGTGGACGGAGCCCAGAGGTCTGTAGACAAGAGGCTGGTCTGTCTGTCTTGTAGGGTGGTGGAGCACTCTCCGAGGCCTCCGCTGAGAGGTGGCACACCAGCCACCTCTTCTTGAAGAAGCCAAGCTTAGAGCCTTGTGTCCCAGTCTCCTGTTTTCAGTGAGGATGGTGGTGCTCCTTGACCTTGCTGGCAGTCAAATGAAAGAAATGGCAACATGCATTCCTTAATGATAGCACATTCTGAGAGTTACCTGCTAGGTGGTATTTACACAAACTGCCGTGGAGTAGCCAACCATAATGGCATAGATGATGCTTAATTTAAAAAAAAAATGTTTTAAGCTTCTTTGATTAGCAACTAACACTCAAACACACACGTTAGCTGAGGCTACCCAGGGTCAGGACATCATTGCCATGATCTTCTGCCTCAGCGTGTTGTCCCCATAGAAAGCCTTTTGAGGCAGACCGGAACTCCCACCTCCTGTGGTAGGCAGAGTCCCTGCAAACCTGCCCAAGCTGTTTTATAGTTAACCTTAAAAAAAACGAGTAAGGGGCCTGGAGAGATGGCTCAGTGGTTCAGAGCACTGGCTCCTCTTGCAGAGGACATGGGGTTGATTCCCAGCACCCACATGGTGGCTCAGAACCACCCATAACTCCAACTCTAAGGGATCCAACATCATCTTTTGGCCTCCTTAGGCACCGTACATACCTAATGCACATATAAACATGCAGTCAAGCCTTTACATGTGGTAGAAAATGAGTTTGAAAATCTTAAAAATAAGTAAGTAGGAATATACTCTACAGATGTTATAGCGTAGTGAATATATCTATCTCATGACTGTTACTTTTTAAAAAAAAAAAAAAAAACAAGTATTGGGGACTGTGTGTGATTGAATGTGCACATGCTGATGTGATAGGCTGTGCAGCAGGAGTTAGCTGACCCTAACTTCACTATAAGTTCTGAGTGGCTCAGTGAGTCACTATGTCAGGGCAGCTGCCACATTTCCAGACGGTAAGAAGCTATAGGTTCCATTATGGTGAGACCACTGTCTTGCAGGTAGGTTTTGGACTGAAGTGTTACATGGCACGTCTTTCTTTCTGCCTCTCTGTCTTCGTCTTCTTTGTCTCTGCCTGTGCGTGTGTGTGTCTGTGTGTGCTTTTCTTCAAAGCGGTCATGCACATGTCAACTCGGTATTAAGCGCTCCAAACTTTGCAGACTGCTTTGTCCACAGACAGTTCTCCACATCAAAGAGCTAGTTCTGATATTTCAGCTAATTCTTGGGGAGGGGGAGTCACCTGAACTGTGAAGATTATTATGCCTGTGAGCTGGAGCTGATGCAAGGACCCGTGTGGGCGTTCTGCTGTGTATCTCTGCTCTTCTCAGCTGCTGCCCTTGGTGGCAGTGTGTGGGGGTCTACATAGACTTTTGCACAGGGTCTAACATAGGGCTCCTATAGATTTTAATACTATGCATGGCTTTTTCCTTAAGGCATGAAAAGTCTGTGTGGGGGACACATCGAAGAGTTGGGGTGGTGGCTGCTCTGTGGGCACCACTGCCGTCTTTGCTGTCTGTACTGGGTTGTGTGGTGCAGTCTGTCCCTGACACTTACATATGAGGGTTTGTGCCTGCAGCGTCATCTCTCAGCACAGAAAGCATCCAATATTCCTAGCATTCCTGTCCTGTGTGCACTGAGAGTCCTCTGCCATTGGCCCTCGAAGTTGCATTGGCTCAAACATACTCTGAGATGTCACTGTGAGGACACTAGGCCTGGCTGGCCAGGTTACCTGAGCACAGGTTTTGTTCTGGCTGTCATCCCTTGAGTACTTCCTCTGTATCTGATACTTTGCCTGTGTGGTCACCAGTGAGGCTCAGCAACGTGTAGACACTCCTGAAGGTTGCTCAGAGTGATGCAGCTTCATTGCCCGCAGCTGTGTGTGTGCTGGGGCTGGTCATCCTCACTGGGTCTGTGGCTGGAGTCCTCAGAGCTTTGGTCCTGGCAGCCCTGGCCACCCGTCCCCAACATGTCAACTAAAGAGACAATAGGAAACACCAGAGAGAGGAAACAGTGCTCCCAGAGCTCTGGTACCACCCTTCCCCCCTCTGGTACCACCCTTGGCCCCCAAGTCTGTTTTCTTGGGCATGATAGGTTTAGGTTTAAACACAGGTTGACATAGTAGAGCAGTTCTGGTCAAGGTTGGGTCGACCCATCAGCTTTGGTCTCTTCTCTCTTCCAAGGTGGTCCGCCGTTGCCAGAGCTGCAGGAACTCTTCCTGCAGACAGTTGTCCTCTAGCAGGCACCAGGCCTTGACTTTAGGCCTTCTCCCAGCACGGGTTTCCTGGGGAAAAATTCCAATTCTTTGGGGGTCTGTTGTCTCCGTAGTCTGATAGGCAAAGGGAGGGGCACCCTAGGCTCTTTAGAATATCTTCCCTCTTGCCAGAATGGTTACCACGCTGCTGTTCCGGTGTGAAACAAGGAGCTGCCTTCTGCAAAACTGCCCTCCCCCCCCCCCAAAAAAAAAAAAAGTGGAAGGGAAATTAGTGATTATTTAGGGCTGCTATGTTTCCTGTTCAGGGCTGGTGACAGTCTCGTGAGTTTGCAGAACATGTCTGTGGGATGAATATCCTAGAAGCAGTGGCAGTGGCTACAGACACTCCAAGGGCTCATTGCTCATGGATGAACGTGACAAGCAGAGGTTCCAGTGTCCATGTCTCCTGAGTACTTTCACAGCATCCCTGGTCCCAGTGTCACCTTAGCTGACACTTGAGGTGTCCCTCTGAGATTCTCCCTCTGCATGTGACATTAGGGGTCTTGGTGACTCACGTCTATGACTCAGCACGCTTCCAGCTTGGGGAGCAGGTGGCCTGAATGCCTTCTGGATATGCCATATGCAGCTGTGGTTGGCAGTTGCTTCTGAGGTTGCCTTCTGCCTTGGCTGTGCCGTGGTCCTGCCGTCTACACCACCTGCCCTCCTGCTGGGTCCTGGGCTGGTGGCCTTTTCTCCACCTGCCTCCTGCACCGCCTGCCTCTGTTTGGTGGGTATGAACCTGCAGAGTTCACTTCATCTGGCATATTTGAACTCTGTGAGCTGCCGGTTCTGTCAGAAACCTGGAGCTCTGCAGGCTTGGAGAGTGACAGTTTGAATCGCTGTGGCACATTTCATTGTCTTGGACAGTAAGAAGGGCATGATAAGCCTTACCTGATGGACTGAGTGACAGCCTTTGATCAGGGACTGGCTCTAGGGACGACACTGTTGTCTTTAAGGTCCATTTATTTGTGGGAACAAAGGTGCCTTCATGATGGGGAGGAGGGACCTTTGGAATGGCTGCCAGGCGTTGACCTGCGATGCTTGATCTTCTGTTTCTTTGCGGATAGCGCAGCCTGTTTGTCCTTCTGGCTTACAAAAGTCGGATGTGAGGTTGGCATAATACATGAACTGAAAGTGTTAGTTGGTATGATTGAGACTAGGGGCTCTTGGTGATGAAGCAAGCATGGTGGGTAGGCTATGAGTTCTCTGGGAATGTGTGTGAAAAGGAAGCCTTAATTATGGGCCGTGTGTGTGTGTGTGTGTGTGTGCGCGTGTGACATTGAACCCATGGCTTTGTACAGACTAGGCAAGTTCTCCTTCACAGAGCTACAAAAGGGCTGTAAAGCTATAACCCTTTACCCATTTTTATTTTGAGACTATTTCACTAAGTTGCGTAGGCTAGCCTTGAACTTGGGATCTTCCCCTCGTAGCCTCTGGAGCAGTGAGGACTACAGGCTTGTGCCACAAAGCCTGGCCGGAAGCTTGCACTTTGTCTGTAAGGAAGGGAAGAGCAGAGAACATATTTATGTAGGACATTGCAGAGGATGCTGACCCAGGTGGTAGGACATGTCCTGACCCATGGCTGTCATCTGGGAGTCAAAGGTTTGCGTCATTGTAACCTCCTTAGGACCCAAGGCAGGATGTGGATAGGGTGATGATAAGCCTTACCCGATGCACTTATCACTAAGAACAGTGAGGGACCTTGGCGATTTTATGGTCTGTTTCTGTCTATCCTAGGTAGTGGGAACCTCAGTGACGAGAGAGGTGACAGGTTCTGTAGAGGCAGGGTCTGCAACTCAGCTGTTCTACAGACTTGTGTATACACGTATATGTTTGTGGTCATATGTACACATAGGAACAGAAAGTAATAGGACTTTCAAGTGTCAGACTAACGTAAGTAAATCTAGTCCTGTCTAGGTGGTGACATAGAGAGTCCTATGATGTGGCTCTAAGTTCCTCTGCATAAAAGTCCCACTTTCCTGCAAAATGGTGAATAACCACTTTCCTGTGGGTCTTTAGTTTTCCAGCCCTTGGGAGGCAGAGACACGAAAATTTCTGTGAGTTTGGCGCCAGTCTGTTCTACACAGGGATTTCCAGGACAGCCAGTGAGTGATAAATAACAACACTGTCTCAACAACAACAGAAACAAAACAAACAAACAAACAAACAAACAAACAAACATAAACACAGTGAAAATTCTCAGTGCTGCTCACAACATACAGAGTACCCGGGCGGAATGGGCTGAGCCTGATTTGCTTGTCCTTGAGTTGGAGAGGACAATGAAGTCTTTTAATTTTGTGGTTTTGCTGTTGACTTTATGTTGTTATCTTACTGTTTTTGCTGCCTGACGGGGAGAACCAGTCTGATGAGCTTCAGAGAAATCCTCTACTTCCGGAGGGCAAGGGTAAGGAGGTCATGCGATGTTTCATGTCCAGTGGATCCTCTTTGGAGAAAGAGGACAAGAAGCCTGGGTCGGGGCAGCGCTGTTAGACAGGTGTGTGCATCTCTTGGTAGCCACCAGGATCAGATTATCCTACAGAGACACAACCGTGCTGTAAACGTAGCCTAAAACTCTCCACTGAAGCTCAGCGGCAAACTATGTATTTTTGTCGATTTTACTTCAAGTGCTGTCCAAAGGAGCAGGTTTGTGTTAGTCACAATGGAATCATGATTTCAGATGCAGAAGTGGCTTTTCCCGTGGAGTTTCTGGGGTCCATGCCCATGACACGCTTCCTGTAAGGAACAGAGGTGCAGCTAGCTCAGTACCATAGTGCTTACAGGGTGGCTCCATTCCCCCCCCCTTTTTTTTTTCTCGAGATAGGGTTTCTCTGTGTAGCCATAGCCCTGGCTGTCCTGGAACTCACTTTGTAGACCAGGCTGGCTTTGAACTCAGAAATCCGCTTTCCTTTGCCTCCCAAGTGCTGGGATTAAAGGTGTGCGCCACCACTTCCCAGCTTGTGGCTCCATTCCTAAAGGAGGCCCGGCCTGGGCTCCTGCCTTCCCAGGGCTGTGTTTGTGAGGCTTTCAGGGCAGTGCCAGCTGCAGGATGCAGGTGCACACGTAAGTGCAGGTGCAGGTGCAGGTGCAGGCTCAGGCGCAGGTGCAGGTGCAGGCACAGGTGCAGCCGCATGTGCACAGCTTTTGCTACTGCCAGGTTGATACGTGGTGTGTGAACCTTTGCTGTTTCTTGTGCTGCAAGGAAGAAAGGTCACACAGTACAGTTTTCAACTCATAAAGGCTTTGCTTCACTTTGCTTTGTTTCGTTTAATTGGAGCAAAACAAACGGGCTGAATCTGAAATATGACATCAGGAGTCAGGGTCTATAGAAGCTGGGAATGGAAGTTTCCAAAGCAGGCTTTTAAGAGTGAAGTGATGCTGTGGATTGTTGTAATTCAAGATGTGCATGTACATGCATCTGTATCATAGTATATGACTCCATGCATGGTGTGTGTGAGGGGTGTGTGTGTATGTGCGTGTAAGCATATTTGTGTGTGTGCATGCACAGTGTGCTTGTGGTATGTATGCATTGGCACCTTGTTCAGTCATGTTTGCTTGATTCTGCCAACCACACAGAGAAATGAGATCCACATGAGGACAGACTGCCTTATCTAGAAATCTACTCAGGGTTCCCTTTCATCTCTACATTTCTACCACTGGTCATGGTGGAGTCTCAACTAGGTCCTGAGTTATTTCAAAAATAATCGGGTGAGGAGGCACTCCAGAGGAATGGAAAGAGCTCACCTTCATGGTTCTCTTATTCTGTGGTAAATTTAACAATAACAGATTTCAATGCCACTCAAGGTTTCCATCTGCTGAATTTTGGGAGTTTGGTGAACAAGTGCTGGGTAGTGGACAGTGGAGTGGGTAGCCTTGACTCCAGGGCTGTGTGGGCAGCTGCTGCAGTGGCCTCTTTGTAGAAATTTATGGTGTCCATGATAGAAGTCTAGGAATTGGATGGCTGCAGACTTCCTGCTTATGGATTGCATTTTACCACAATTATTATTATTCTCATTGGCTCTCAGCTGTTCCAGAGTGAGGTTGAGGTGAACACGTAGCATTGGGGGTTGGAAGGCAGGGAACCCTTGTGGACAGAGGGTCTGGGGAACTGAGTAGATTGGGGTGGGGTGAGCAAAGCCAGGAAGCAGGCTTATGTCCAAGCCCGTGTCACTTACCTGAGGTGACAACAGGAAAGTGGGAAGGTGTGAGGTCAGCAGCCCCTTGGCGGAGGAGCACTGGTCCTTGCTGGGAAAGTGCCTCAGGCCTGTTTCTTACCAGCTGGTCCCTTCTGGTTTTCCAGCCCTGCCCACTTCCCTAAAGTGTGGGCATCACACCGTGACTCCTCATTTTTTTTGTTTTTTGTTTTTGTCTCTTCCCAGCAAGCACTACTATAGATGCAGGAAGCTGGGTTTCAGTGAATTCAAGGAGGCACAGAACCCGAGTTAGGTAGGATGCTGTGTCCCCAGAGTTGTTCACACTCTGTAGAAGCAGGAAGTTCCTCAGGGACAGCACAGATCAGCCTGGCTCTCTGATGGAGACTCATTCATTACATATTTACTGACTTCTTTCCTAGCTTTTACACCATCCTGTAAGTTTCAGGGAAGCCTGGCTGTCCTCGTTCTTAAGGTATGGGTGGCTGTGGACGGACAGGCTTTAAAGCCACAGTCTTGAGCTCCTCTCAGCCGCTCATCTTCTTAGCTTTGCTTTGAAGTGTTCTTACGCCGGTAGTGGTGACGCACGCCAGTAGGATTTGTTGAAGGAGGCAGAGGCAGGAAGATCATGAGTTCGAGGCCAGCCTGAAGTGTTCATACCTCCCTGTACCTGTCACTGACTTGAAGAGAGTGAGGTGTATATTGGTGATGAGGGTGACCCCACAGTTGCCCGTCACAATTGAACTCATTCCTAACCTTTCACCTAAGGACGTGTGTGATGGGAAGAACATATAGGGTACCAGAGGACGCTCTATCCTGGTATTACTGGAGTTGTTCAAGTCAGAGTCTGGTTCCTGCAGCCCTATCAGCTTAGGTTCAGCCACTGGTCCTCAATAAGCCAGCTAAAGAAACAAGTGACGTAGAAAAGCAGAGAGATATTTATTTTCCAATATAGTCACAGCAGGGAGAAGAAGAAATCAAGAGGTTCAGTGACTACTGAGTCTGCCTTCTTGGACCGGCATGAAGCTTAGTTTTAAATAGAGCGCAAGAGTTTGCATAACTAGGCAGTCTTGGTCATGGCGTGGTCCTGTCCGTCCTTGGCCCATCATTGTCTGGGCTCCAGTCTCTTCTACAACAGAGTCTGATCAGTAGTCAGAACTGTGTGACATATCTTCATGAGCCCAGCTTTCCCTCTGGCTGACATCAGGCTTCAGACATTTCTTCTAGCATGTGATTCCTAGAGAAATGCTAATTCGATTGCCCCAATAGATGGATAGCCAACATGAGGACTGTATCTCTCCATCAATACCTTGGCTCTTACTGGGAAGTTAGAGGGTTGTAGGAACAACTCAAAATGATGTTTCCTTAACAGTCACACCTACCTCAGACCTGTAACTCTGGGAGAGTGAACATGCAGGGTGAGGATGGGCCCACAGGCACACATGGAGATGTGCAGGGAAAAGGCCTTGTGATGATGGATGCTGAGAGAGAAGCCGTGTGTCTACAAGAACCCGGATCCCAGGGCTGCAGTGGTCATGTGAAGATGCAGGAGACAAGCCCAGTCTTGCATCTGGCCCTGCTGACTCCCCAGCCTTTCATTCCTAGCCCCATATGTGGGAAGAAATAAACGCCCGTGGTTTTGAGGTGTGCAGTGCAGGGTTCTTGTTCCAGTTGCCTCAGGAAACCAATACTCTGGGACCATTGTCATATTCCTTAATTGTTCTCCAGAGAACTATGGACTGATGGGAGAAGAAGCCACGCTGGCTGCAGAGCAGTGAAATAGTCTCCCTAGGAATAGTATGTAGGAATAGCATGGATTCAGAGAGGCTCTGTGTGAGGCCCAGGCCAGGAAGAGAACTGGTAGGTCACCCATGGAAACCGAGAAGCAGCCTTTGACTATGACCTGTCAGCGGCATTGGGCAGGACCGTGACACCCCTTTCTCTGGGGAAGGACAGCAAAGCCAGACTCCCAGGAGTTCCTTATGTAGTCAGCTGTGATTCTGTGAGCAGGATGCTGGTAGGCCAGCCAGGGCTGGGCCAGTGATCATGGATGCTTCCCTGGGATGTCTGACATCAGCTCAGATCTTTGTCCGTCCGTGTCTTGTTTCAGTTCTCTTCTAAGACATCCGAGATGCGGTGACCTTGGAGGCACAGATCTTTGAGAAGTCTGTGGCTCCTCCCATCCAACCACAATCCAGACTTTGATCCTTCTTTTTTCTTTGATTTCACCATCCCCTCCCACACCTAAAATAACATCCATCTTTTGACTGTGTCCAACTGTGAGGCGTTTAGGCTCCTGGGTCTCTGGGAAAGGCAGTCCCAGAGAGGAGGTTCCTGGAAGCCGAGCACTGTCATCTGTAGCCGGGAGCTACACATCTCAGCACAAGTCCTACTGGGAAATGGAAAATCCCCCTACAGATGTACCCAACAATGCCAGCCTCCGAAGGCAGGCTGGCTGCCTTTGTCACCCGTCTTTGAAAGCCAGGTTGGTTCTTGTTTGAGCTTTTGTTCTCCCTCTGCAGGTGGAGGGATTGTGAGGCAAGGCCAGGACATGTTGACCTTTGGTGGTGTCAGCTTACGCACAAAGGGAGCACAAAGCCCTAGCTAATGATTAAATGCCCACACTGGGCTGCAGGCCCTGGTTACACTTGAGGTGATTGCTGGGTTCTTACCATCCTGTCCTCTCACTGTGTCTGCAGAGTTGGGGCTGGTAGAGAAGGGAGGCTGGCAGGATGACAGCGCTTGTCGCTAGCGGGCCCCCCCCCCATTCTTTCCTCTTTTCTGGCTCCCTGGGGACCAGTTCCAAAGCCTGTTCCTCTAAAATATTGACCTGAGTCCCCAGGGTGGCGGTAGCCAGCCTCTTTCTGAGGGACTCACCAGAAGCAGGGACTTGAGCGATTGGAATGCTGCCAAGTCTGGTGGCTAGTTAGTCCTGCAGCAAGCCAGACAAGTTGGCCAATGGGATTTCCTTTCTTTCAGGGCCTTGCATGTTAATGGGGGTGGGGTGTGGGCATTGAAGACAGTGGCCATGTGTGACTATTGATAGCACTGTGACTACAGGTGTGATCAAATGTTTATTTGCTTTGGATTCTTTCCCCCTCTAAACCTTTAGAAAACATCTTTACTAATTATTTGAGAATTGCATATAATTTATTTTGATCATTTCACTTTCCTCCTCCTCTAACCCCTCCCAGACCTAAACCACCTCCCTATCCCCTTCAAACTCATGGCATTATTTTTTAAAATAAACCTGAGGTCAAATATCATATATATATATATATATATATATATATATATATATATACACACACACACACACACACACACATATACATGCACATACATGTGCATGTACACTCCTATGTATGGGACCACCCACTGCAGCATTATCAACCTAC
>NC_034602.1:20969919-21082137 GCF_900095145.1 Mus pahari
GTGTGTGTGTGTGTGTGTGTGCGCGTGTGACATTGAACCCATGGCTTTGTACAGACTAGGCAAGTTCTCCTTCACAGAGCTACAAAAGGGCTGTAAAGCTATAACCCTTTACCCATTTTTATTTTGAGACTATTTCACTAAGTTGCGTAGGCTAGCCTTGAACTTGGGATCTTCCCCTCGTAGCCTCTGGAGCAGTGAGGACTACAGGCTTGTGCCACAAAGCCTGGCCGGAAGCTTGCACTTTGTCTGTAAGGAAGGGAAGAGCAGAGAACATATTTATGTAGGACATTGCAGAGGATGCTGACCCAGGTGGTAGGACATGTCCTGACCCATGGCTGTCATCTGGGAGTCAAAGGTTTGCGTCATTGTAACCTCCTTAGGACCCAAGGCAGGATGTGGATAGGGTGATGATAAGCCTTACCCGATGCACTTATCACTAAGAACAGTGAGGGACCTTGGCGATTTTATGGTCTGTTTCTGTCTATCCTAGGTAGTGGGAACCTCAGTGACGAGAGAGGTGACAGGTTCTGTAGAGGCAGGGTCTGCAACTCAGCTGTTCTACAGACTTGTGTATACACGTATATGTTTGTGGTCATATGTACACATAGGAACAGAAAGTAATAGGACTTTCAAGTGTCAGACTAACGTAAGTAAATCTAGTCCTGTCTAGGTGGTGACATAGAGAGTCCTATGATGTGGCTCTAAGTTCCTCTGCATAAAAGTCCCACTTTCCTGCAAAATGGTGAATAACCACTTTCCTGTGGGTCTTTAGTTTTCCAGCCCTTGGGAGGCAGAGACACGAAAATTTCTGTGAGTTTGGCGCCAGTCTGTTCTACACAGGGATTTCCAGGACAGCCAGTGAGTGATAAATAACAACACTGTCTCAACAACAACAGAAACAAAACAAACAAACAAACAAACAAACAAACAAACATAAACACAGTGAAAATTCTCAGTGCTGCTCACAACATACAGAGTACCCGGGCGGAATGGGCTGAGCCTGATTTGCTTGTCCTTGAGTTGGAGAGGACAATGAAGTCTTTTAATTTTGTGGTTTTGCTGTTGACTTTATGTTGTTATCTTACTGTTTTTGCTGCCTGACGGGGAGAACCAGTCTGATGAGCTTCAGAGAAATCCTCTACTTCCGGAGGGCAAGGGTAAGGAGGTCATGCGATGTTTCATGTCCAGTGGATCCTCTTTGGAGAAAGAGGACAAGAAGCCTGGGTCGGGGCAGCGCTGTTAGACAGGTGTGTGCATCTCTTGGTAGCCACCAGGATCAGATTATCCTACAGAGACACAACCGTGCTGTAAACGTAGCCTAAAACTCTCCACTGAAGCTCAGCGGCAAACTATGTATTTTTGTCGATTTTACTTCAAGTGCTGTCCAAAGGAGCAGGTTTGTGTTAGTCACAATGGAATCATGATTTCAGATGCAGAAGTGGCTTTTCCCGTGGAGTTTCTGGGGTCCATGCCCATGACACGCTTCCTGTAAGGAACAGAGGTGCAGCTAGCTCAGTACCATAGTGCTTACAGGGTGGCTCCATTCCCCCCCCCTTTTTTTTTTCTCGAGATAGGGTTTCTCTGTGTAGCCATAGCCCTGGCTGTCCTGGAACTCACTTTGTAGACCAGGCTGGCTTTGAACTCAGAAATCCGCTTTCCTTTGCCTCCCAAGTGCTGGGATTAAAGGTGTGCGCCACCACTTCCCAGCTTGTGGCTCCATTCCTAAAGGAGGCCCGGCCTGGGCTCCTGCCTTCCCAGGGCTGTGTTTGTGAGGCTTTCAGGGCAGTGCCAGCTGCAGGATGCAGGTGCACACGTAAGTGCAGGTGCAGGTGCAGGTGCAGGCTCAGGCGCAGGTGCAGGTGCAGGCACAGGTGCAGCCGCATGTGCACAGCTTTTGCTACTGCCAGGTTGATACGTGGTGTGTGAACCTTTGCTGTTTCTTGTGCTGCAAGGAAGAAAGGTCACACAGTACAGTTTTCAACTCATAAAGGCTTTGCTTCACTTTGCTTTGTTTCGTTTAATTGGAGCAAAACAAACGGGCTGAATCTGAAATATGACATCAGGAGTCAGGGTCTATAGAAGCTGGGAATGGAAGTTTCCAAAGCAGGCTTTTAAGAGTGAAGTGATGCTGTGGATTGTTGTAATTCAAGATGTGCATGTACATGCATCTGTATCATAGTATATGACTCCATGCATGGTGTGTGTGAGGGGTGTGTGTGTATGTGCGTGTAAGCATATTTGTGTGTGTGCATGCACAGTGTGCTTGTGGTATGTATGCATTGGCACCTTGTTCAGTCATGTTTGCTTGATTCTGCCAACCACACAGAGAAATGAGATCCACATGAGGACAGACTGCCTTATCTAGAAATCTACTCAGGGTTCCCTTTCATCTCTACATTTCTACCACTGGTCATGGTGGAGTCTCAACTAGGTCCTGAGTTATTTCAAAAATAATCGGGTGAGGAGGCACTCCAGAGGAATGGAAAGAGCTCACCTTCATGGTTCTCTTATTCTGTGGTAAATTTAACAATAACAGATTTCAATGCCACTCAAGGTTTCCATCTGCTGAATTTTGGGAGTTTGGTGAACAAGTGCTGGGTAGTGGACAGTGGAGTGGGTAGCCTTGACTCCAGGGCTGTGTGGGCAGCTGCTGCAGTGGCCTCTTTGTAGAAATTTATGGTGTCCATGATAGAAGTCTAGGAATTGGATGGCTGCAGACTTCCTGCTTATGGATTGCATTTTACCACAATTATTATTATTCTCATTGGCTCTCAGCTGTTCCAGAGTGAGGTTGAGGTGAACACGTAGCATTGGGGGTTGGAAGGCAGGGAACCCTTGTGGACAGAGGGTCTGGGGAACTGAGTAGATTGGGGTGGGGTGAGCAAAGCCAGGAAGCAGGCTTATGTCCAAGCCCGTGTCACTTACCTGAGGTGACAACAGGAAAGTGGGAAGGTGTGAGGTCAGCAGCCCCTTGGCGGAGGAGCACTGGTCCTTGCTGGGAAAGTGCCTCAGGCCTGTTTCTTACCAGCTGGTCCCTTCTGGTTTTCCAGCCCTGCCCACTTCCCTAAAGTGTGGGCATCACACCGTGACTCCTCATTTTTTTTGTTTTTTGTTTTTGTCTCTTCCCAGCAAGCACTACTATAGATGCAGGAAGCTGGGTTTCAGTGAATTCAAGGAGGCACAGAACCCGAGTTAGGTAGGATGCTGTGTCCCCAGAGTTGTTCACACTCTGTAGAAGCAGGAAGTTCCTCAGGGACAGCACAGATCAGCCTGGCTCTCTGATGGAGACTCATTCATTACATATTTACTGACTTCTTTCCTAGCTTTTACACCATCCTGTAAGTTTCAGGGAAGCCTGGCTGTCCTCGTTCTTAAGGTATGGGTGGCTGTGGACGGACAGGCTTTAAAGCCACAGTCTTGAGCTCCTCTCAGCCGCTCATCTTCTTAGCTTTGCTTTGAAGTGTTCTTACGCCGGTAGTGGTGACGCACGCCAGTAGGATTTGTTGAAGGAGGCAGAGGCAGGAAGATCATGAGTTCGAGGCCAGCCTGAAGTGTTCATACCTCCCTGTACCTGTCACTGACTTGAAGAGAGTGAGGTGTATATTGGTGATGAGGGTGACCCCACAGTTGCCCGTCACAATTGAACTCATTCCTAACCTTTCACCTAAGGACGTGTGTGATGGGAAGAACATATAGGGTACCAGAGGACGCTCTATCCTGGTATTACTGGAGTTGTTCAAGTCAGAGTCTGGTTCCTGCAGCCCTATCAGCTTAGGTTCAGCCACTGGTCCTCAATAAGCCAGCTAAAGAAACAAGTGACGTAGAAAAGCAGAGAGATATTTATTTTCCAATATAGTCACAGCAGGGAGAAGAAGAAATCAAGAGGTTCAGTGACTACTGAGTCTGCCTTCTTGGACCGGCATGAAGCTTAGTTTTAAATAGAGCGCAAGAGTTTGCATAACTAGGCAGTCTTGGTCATGGCGTGGTCCTGTCCGTCCTTGGCCCATCATTGTCTGGGCTCCAGTCTCTTCTACAACAGAGTCTGATCAGTAGTCAGAACTGTGTGACATATCTTCATGAGCCCAGCTTTCCCTCTGGCTGACATCAGGCTTCAGACATTTCTTCTAGCATGTGATTCCTAGAGAAATGCTAATTCGATTGCCCCAATAGATGGATAGCCAACATGAGGACTGTATCTCTCCATCAATACCTTGGCTCTTACTGGGAAGTTAGAGGGTTGTAGGAACAACTCAAAATGATGTTTCCTTAACAGTCACACCTACCTCAGACCTGTAACTCTGGGAGAGTGAACATGCAGGGTGAGGATGGGCCCACAGGCACACATGGAGATGTGCAGGGAAAAGGCCTTGTGATGATGGATGCTGAGAGAGAAGCCGTGTGTCTACAAGAACCCGGATCCCAGGGCTGCAGTGGTCATGTGAAGATGCAGGAGACAAGCCCAGTCTTGCATCTGGCCCTGCTGACTCCCCAGCCTTTCATTCCTAGCCCCATATGTGGGAAGAAATAAACGCCCGTGGTTTTGAGGTGTGCAGTGCAGGGTTCTTGTTCCAGTTGCCTCAGGAAACCAATACTCTGGGACCATTGTCATATTCCTTAATTGTTCTCCAGAGAACTATGGACTGATGGGAGAAGAAGCCACGCTGGCTGCAGAGCAGTGAAATAGTCTCCCTAGGAATAGTATGTAGGAATAGCATGGATTCAGAGAGGCTCTGTGTGAGGCCCAGGCCAGGAAGAGAACTGGTAGGTCACCCATGGAAACCGAGAAGCAGCCTTTGACTATGACCTGTCAGCGGCATTGGGCAGGACCGTGACACCCCTTTCTCTGGGGAAGGACAGCAAAGCCAGACTCCCAGGAGTTCCTTATGTAGTCAGCTGTGATTCTGTGAGCAGGATGCTGGTAGGCCAGCCAGGGCTGGGCCAGTGATCATGGATGCTTCCCTGGGATGTCTGACATCAGCTCAGATCTTTGTCCGTCCGTGTCTTGTTTCAGTTCTCTTCTAAGACATCCGAGATGCGGTGACCTTGGAGGCACAGATCTTTGAGAAGTCTGTGGCTCCTCCCATCCAACCACAATCCAGACTTTGATCCTTCTTTTTTCTTTGATTTCACCATCCCCTCCCACACCTAAAATAACATCCATCTTTTGACTGTGTCCAACTGTGAGGCGTTTAGGCTCCTGGGTCTCTGGGAAAGGCAGTCCCAGAGAGGAGGTTCCTGGAAGCCGAGCACTGTCATCTGTAGCCGGGAGCTACACATCTCAGCACAAGTCCTACTGGGAAATGGAAAATCCCCCTACAGATGTACCCAACAATGCCAGCCTCCGAAGGCAGGCTGGCTGCCTTTGTCACCCGTCTTTGAAAGCCAGGTTGGTTCTTGTTTGAGCTTTTGTTCTCCCTCTGCAGGTGGAGGGATTGTGAGGCAAGGCCAGG
This sequence comes from Mus pahari, assembly GCF_900095145.1. Classification (NCBI taxonomy): domain Eukaryota; kingdom Metazoa; phylum Chordata; class Mammalia; order Rodentia; family Muridae; genus Mus; species Mus pahari. The sequence goes on from NC_034602.1 coordinate 20,975,370, forward strand.
ACATGTTGACCTTTGGTGGTGTCAGCTTACGCACAAAGGGAGCACAAAGCCCTAGCTAATGATTAAATGCCCACACTGGGCTGCAGGCCCTGGTTACACTTGAGGTGATTGCTGGGTTCTTACCATCCTGTCCTCTCACTGTGTCTGCAGAGTTGGGGCTGGTAGAGAAGGGAGGCTGGCAGGATGACAGCGCTTGTCGCTAGCGGGCCCCCCCCCCATTCTTTCCTCTTTTCTGGCTCCCTGGGGACCAGTTCCAAAGCCTGTTCCTCTAAAATATTGACCTGAGTCCCCAGGGTGGCGGTAGCCAGCCTCTTTCTGAGGGACTCACCAGAAGCAGGGACTTGAGCGATTGGAATGCTGCCAAGTCTGGTGGCTAGTTAGTCCTGCAGCAAGCCAGACAAGTTGGCCAATGGGATTTCCTTTCTTTCAGGGCCTTGCATGTTAATGGGGGTGGGGTGTGGGCATTGAAGACAGTGGCCATGTGTGACTATTGATAGCACTGTGACTACAGGTGTGATCAAATGTTTATTTGCTTTGGATTCTTTCCCCCTCTAAACCTTTAGAAAACATCTTTACTAATTATTTGAGAATTGCATATAATTTATTTTGATCATTTCACTTTCCTCCTCCTCTAACCCCTCCCAGACCTAAACCACCTCCCTATCCCCTTCAAACTCATGGCATTATTTTTTAAAATAAACCTGAGGTCAAATATCATATATATATATATATATATATATATATATATATATATACACACACACACACACACACACACACATATACATGCACATACATGTGCATGTACACTCCTATGTATGGGACCACCCACTGCAGCATTATCAACCTACCAGGGCCCGTACCCTTAAAAAACATGGCTCTGCCTTACGCAGATGCCATCATCTCTCTGGAGCTCCTCAATTGGAGATGGAGCTCATGAACTGCTTTCTATTCTCCTGTCCAGAGGATACTGTCTCTCGCTCCAGACCTCCCCAGCTCCCTGGCTTTTAGAATCATCCCACCCCCTCACCCTTCTGCAGTGGTTCCGGAGCCTCAAGTGTTCTAGATGGCCCAGCTGTGTTTGACAACTCCACTGATATCCACTCTCTGTCCTAGGATGCATTGTGAGTTTCTGTGATAACCAGTGTCCACTGCACAAAGACCCCCTCAGATGCGGTCTGAGAGAGTACAGAGATCTGAATTTAGAGGCGGTAGATTAATTATGTCTATTTTAATAGAAAAATACTAAGTTATCCTCTAGGGGCTGCGAGCTCCCAGCTGTAGGCTCTTGGCTAGACTGACAGACTTACTCCTGGTACTGTCTTTCAGCCTGGGATGCAAGCCTTAACTCTAATTAGAAAGCAAAAGCAATATTCTTGTTACTGTTGCACCCATGGGCAGAGCTTGCCTCACCAGGGTCATTATTGTAGCTCACAGGGTTCACAAGTGGGTAAGCCTGTTGATTGCCTCCCCCCACCCCCAGCCTACATGGTACCTTCCAGTCTAGTACTGTGAAAGCGAGCCAGCGGGAAGGAACTTCCTGCTCAGCACCTACTTTATTTCTCCGTGTCCTGTCACTAAGGTGTGTGGTGTCTTCAGTCATAGGTCCTTACCAACAGGACACCTTACTTATTTGTTATTTCCTTGAATTGGAAAGCTCTCAGTGTATGGCCTGGTGACGCTGTAAACTCCCAGTCATGTGGGACATCTGTTGGCTTAGTATTTCAATGGTCTGAGGGCGTTTTACCATCAAGAGGTGTGACCTGCAAGATACCATGCAGTGTTCCCTGATTTTGTATCGGTAGCCAGTCAGAGAGCCAGGACCTGATCTCAAGTTCCTTCCGTACTGACATGTGGCTCTGGTGGCCTGTTTCTACCCTGCTTTGTTGATGTATAGGGGTAGACCACCTCCACCTGGACTGCGATTTTCTGTGGTTGCAGAGTCTATTTGGAAACGCAGGCACTTCTGAGTGCCTGGCCAGCAGCAGGCTGCTGTGTTATCGAAGTCTCAAGCTTGTAGATAGTGGTTCCTGTTACAGCTCTGCTCCCCTAGTGCACTGGGAACTTCCTATACAGAAGCAAGGACTTCTGTAGAAAAGAAAGCAGTTTTGTGCTTATTGGAAGCTGTCGGGTTTTTTTTTTTTTTTTTTGGCTCAGTTATAAGGAAAGAATAAGAAGATTTGTGTGTAATTGAATGTTTAATTCAGTTGCACAGATGGGCACACATCTGCGGCTTCGTTCCCAAAATGGGGAGTATGGGGAGCCACCTGCATCTTTTCTTCCGCCTTAAGAAATGTGGGGGCTGTTTATGGACTAGTCCTGGAGAGCGGGCTTAGGGGTACAGGATCAGGGACTTCAGAGGAACCTGATAGTCCTAGATCCAGGCTGAGATAGCAGTCAGCTTTGTTGTTACCTTGGTTGGCACACAACTTGGATCTATAGCTTACTTTAAAAACATTGTTATTTAAATAATAGTCACCGTGCTAGGTAACCCATTTTAACAATTTATAGATAAAGAAAAGTAGTCACTTAACTCTTGTCTTATTTCTTTTTTGCTGCGGATTAAGCCTTGGGCCTTGGCATCCGAGAGCTGCACACCCACTACTCTTCCTTTCTTGTAGGACTGTGTCTTGGGGTTTCCAAAGAAAGGATGAAGGGGCGGCTCTATGCTGAGTGGCTTGTACTATTCGCAAAGAGGAAGTGGGCTGCGGGTCATGTGCTGCCTTGGCCGAAGAACACCCCCACCCCTGCTCTGTTCTTACCAGAAATGGAACCAGAATCAGATCCATGAGCAGCTGACAGGAAGTGAGAGCTGTGATCCGTCAGATAGTGCCTGGGAGTCAGCTGCATCTGGAGGCCCGAAATTCTAGGAGGTGAAAATAAGCCCGGCCTTTTAAAGGTTGATGTTTGTTTTACATAAGCAGTCCCTGCAGAGGCCAAGAGAGGGCACTAGATCCCCTGGAACTGGGGCTATTAGTGGTTGTGAGCCACCATGTGGGTGCTGGGACCCAAACCCAGATTCTCTAAAAGACAAGCCAGTGCTTTTTAACTGCTGATCCATCTCTCCAGCCCAAGTCCTGGTCTTTGAAACATGTGTGGGAAACGGAAGAGGAAGGGAACCAAAGAGACATTCAGTCCACATCACAAGGCTTTGTTTGGGTCCTCATTCACACAGATATAAGAACAAAATAGAAGGAAACCATGACTCAGACGTTTCTGAGGCTTTTGCCTTTTAGACTACTACTTCCATTTCTTAAAGTCTACCCCTGTCTTGTCCAATTCTGGTTTGTGTGGTGACGACCATGCCAGGGACGATAAGCGTAGGTTGCTTTCATTTGGGTTGAGTGGTTAGCTGGGCTCCTCTGTGGGCTTCAGGAGCTGGGGACAAGGCAGGAAGTGAATGATAGAGACCAGCACAGAGCCCAGGCTGGCCAGGAGACACCCATAAGCATTTGACCTCTGAAGTCTGGAAGGAAGGCATGAGAGATGGCTCAGCTGGTAAAATGCTTCCACGTAAACATGAGGGCTCGAGTTTGGTTGTTAAAACCCACATAAAAAAAGCTCGGCGGAGTGGCAAATGACTTTAATCCCAGCACTGCGGAGATTAAAGATCTCTAGATCAGCAGATTGCTAGGCTCTCTGGGCATCCAGCCTGGGCCGTGTGGTGACTCCAGGCCTGCGAGAGTTCCTGTCTCAAAAAGCAGGCTTCTGAGGTGCTCGCTAGACCCGAGGTTGGCCTCTGGCCTTCCAGCGCACTGCATGCGTGTGCACCTGCTCGGACATAGTCCTCCAGATGCTCCAGTGCAGACACGCACACACTGATGCACACACCGAAGCGGCTTCCCCGGGACCCGAGGGCTTCCTCGTGAACAGTTCACCAGAACGGGCTGCACGTTCTACACAAAACATTTCCCATCGCGTCTGAATAAACGGTTGCTTCAGGCCAGCTAGATGCTCTTGTAAAGTTATTTTTCAATGGGAAAAGTCTGTCCTTTCACTGTGGAGATGAGTTGGCCAGGTCCAGAGAGGGGAAATGAAGGCAGTTTAAGACTGTGGGAGGGTAGTGTGCGCCCTCTCTTTGGTGTTATTCATGTAGGACCTGGCCATGGCTCCACAGTGGCCATCTGAAGAGATTAGGACACTGAGGGGTGTGGCTCAGGGTAGCCTAAGGAGGACAGGCCCAGTAGAAGCACAGGTACTATGGTTCTTAGTGTGGTCTTGAACTCAGAGTCTCATGGGGAATCAGATGTTTACAAATGTGCTACCTGTCTCGGGTCCTGGTGAATTTGCAAGCCAACAGGAAATGGATTAGAGGACTGTAGGGTCTAGCTCTAGCGTGGAGCTAGGCTAGAGCACTTGTCTGGAAGAATCAGTGTGTGTGGGGGGGGGGGGGGAAGGAGCTACAGGTTACTGATCAGCTGGAGTCCTAGGGAGGCCATTTGGGTGTGACTTCATTATTTGGTTTTCGAAGCTTGGGGTAGATTTTGTTCTCACTAGCAACAGAACGGACTGCAAACCTCGGTGGGATTTTGTGAGCCCTTCAGCCAAGGCTGTCCTCTGCCTCGTTTGACATCTGTGTGTCTCTGGGGAAGATGGTACTTGAGGTTACATGTGCTGCCTCCCTCCAGATGTGGGAGGTGCACTGGGCTATGTCTTTTCCTCCTCGTTACAGTCAGCTGTGCACAGAAGGGCTGGAGAATAGCCGACAGTATACATCAGCTTTCTGTGAAGACAACTGTAGTCGGTTTGCTGTCTGAGTCATTGCCCAGAACCTTCTGTGGGAGCCGTTGGAGTAGAGAGAGTCTGAGTCACTGGGTTGGAGGTGGCGAACTGGGGGAAGAGCTCACAGTAGTGAGATAACCATTTCCCTCACTCCTGTCCTGTCAGACCTTCAGAACTTCAGCAGTGAGATGCTCACCACGCTGTTTCTTCAAGCAGCATTCAGGAAGGAAGAAAGGAAGAAAGGAACTGTTGGTGGCTATAGGAGCTGTTTCTTCAACATATACTAAGCTAGTGGTCTGGTTCAGCTGCACATGATGTCCTTCCTCACCTGGGGTCTGTGTGTTGTCATGACTGCTGGGTAGGCATGCTGTCATGGTGATGATTAGTTGCAAGGTACCATTTGACATTGAATGGGGTGTGCAGGAGCTGACCTATGTGAGAAGTGGAGCCAATCTGAAGTTCATTGACCCTTTTAGGTTCTTTGAGTGGCAGAAGGCCATGATGATAATGGATTTTTAGAAGCTTCTTTGGGGGAAGTGGTAAGTACATTTGTGGGGAAAGTGGGGAGAAGGGATGGAGAGTGAATGTGGGGAAAGAGTCATGAGGTTCCCTAGGCAATGTTGGGAGAGAAGGGACTGTCCTGAGAGTAGGTGGCTGACCAGTCTCAAGCAAAGTGAGCGCTCATTTTGTCCTTTCTCCATCCTGACGACATGTTGTGGCATCACATGTATTCTAGAATCAGGCTCCCCCTTCGTTTTCAGAGTCTGTAGTTACCTGTTATCACCACATCCTTAGGCAGCGTGCCCGGGTTGCATATTTCAGAAGAGAGATACTCATTGCTATGGCTTACAGGTAAAGTGACCCCTAAAAGGAGCATGCGTAGAAGGCATGGTTTTTCAGTGTGGAGCGCAAAAGCGGGGCTTTAGGGGAGTGACTGACCACACTGGCTCCGAAGTAATCGATGCGCTAACCCACAGTTGGTTAACCACAACCTGGCAGTGTTACCGGGAGGTGGTAGAAACTAGGTGGGGTCTATTTGGAGGAAGTAAGTCACTGCCACACCAGGGAGATGGGTGGGTGGTTGCCCTGGAAAGCCGTGTCTTAGCCTTGGCCCCTCTCTCTTCACCGTCTCTGCTGATAGGAGGTGGGTGGCAACAGTGGAGCCAGCTGAAAACCCCCCGAAACCAAGAGCCCAAGCCAGTCTTTCCTTCTTACGTTATTTGTACCAGGTTTTTGTCAGAGAATGGAAAGGGAGAAAGATGAGATGGAAGGGCGTGTCGGTAGGGGAAGGGAAAGACAGCTCTCATGACAGTAAGAGACCTGGTCTCTTTAGTCAGTTCTGGTCACTCTGATAGATGCAGAAAAAGTCAACTTGAAGCAGTTCAAGCATCTGCCAGTTCTGTGTGTTGTCTCGCTGTGGGTGATGCACCTTGTGACCACTTCTGCCTGTCCATCCCTATCGTGGGGCTGCTCCCTTGAGGTTCATATGTTTCTAACTGCCACGTAGTAAATGTGTACCTTTACCAGCTATTGTCACCCCACTGCAGTTCTAGGACATCCGCTTTGCCAACTGTCGTCTTGTGCCAGGCTTGCTTGTCTCTCTCTGTCACCCCCTAGGTGTGTAGTGTGTGTATGTACGTTCATATTGCGTGTGCACGAATGCATGTTTTGTAAGTGTGCCTGCGAAGGCTAGGGGTTAATGTTGGGTGTCTTACTCTATTGCTCTGCCTTATTTTTTTAGACAACATCTCTCTTTGAGACCAGAGGTCACCAGTTTGGACACAATGGGTAGCCAGCAAGTCCTAGATGCCCCTGCTTCTGTCTCTGTTGGTCATGTGTTGTCCATTTGTTATATGGGTGCTGGGAATCCAAACTTAGGTCTTCTTGCTTGCAAAGCAGGTAATTTAGTGTTGGAGTCTTCTCCCAGCCCTTTCCCCAAGGTTTTGATGGTGTTTGGAAACTCTTGAGTCCTCAGGACCTCATACCTGTATGCAGCCCCATTTAAAGTCCTCCTCAGTGGAGAAACTAAGGCAAGGGCCAAAGCTGGGAATGGTTTCTCTGTGGCAGAGTGGTTGGCAGTGCTGTGACTCTAGTCTTACAGGACAGTTGGCAGCCAGTGCTCTTAGGCATCCCCTGGCAGTCATACTCATGTCCTGGGTTTTTGGTGCCAGTGAGGTTGCTCCCAGTTCACAGAGGTGAACACAGATACTGTGGGGAGTCGGTGTCCATTGGTACCACTCTGACATTGTGGCTGGTAGGTCCCGTCTAAGCCCAGACCCTGCTGCCTTTTCTGCCTTTTGCTTGGAGTGGATGTCAGGGTCCCCTAGCTCATCTGAGCTTAGCAACCCTGTCTCTCCTCTGCCCTGGAAGCAGATCCAGATGCTTTTCCTGGAGGGCAGTACCCTCAGAGCCCAGTGAGGCTGCCGAGTGGATCTTCCCGTCTCTTCCTGCCATCGTCTTTCTATGTGAAGTGTTTCATTTTCCCATGAAACCCTGAAGCAGAACAGTAGTGCACAGAGGTTAGTTATGAAGTAAATGCACACCCCCACCGTCAGCTCACGGAGATGTGACCGACCCTGTCATAAAAAGTCATTTGAACAGCTGCGTGGCACTTCTGACGGCCGTGGACAAGGACAAACTGGCTGATTGCTGTCTTGCTCTTAGCCAGGTGATAGATCAAGCCCAGCCTCCAACAGTTGCTTGGCCTTTAAAGTCCCCGCTGTCACCAAGTTCTGTGTGCCTAGCCAAAAATTTCCTTTGTGTTCTGGCCTGGAGGTAACTGGGATCCAGCAGAGCATGTACCTGCCGTAAGCCAGCCTTCAGAAGGTCTTTCCTTTCGGCTCTGACCCTACTTTTTGGTACCCGTTTCTTTGTTTGTTTTTAAACTTTTGCTTGCCTGTATGGAGTTTCTTGATGAAGTCTTTCCAGTTCTGTTTGGAAGAAGCAGATGGGAGAGCATGAGGGAAGCTGTTTGGGAGGAAGGTAGGCGCCAGGCTCTGCTAGGAGCAGTGCTTCTACAACCTTAGGAGGGGAAGTCCTCCGTAGGCTGTTTTGAGGACTCTATAGAAGGACACAGTAGCCCCACCTCCTGAGGTTGGTGGTTGGCACAGGGCCACTCACACAGCAACAGGCAGCCCTTCCTGGTCTGCTGGCTCTCCCCAGTCAGCACTGCTCTTGTTCTGTGGGCCCTTGGCAGGCTGACCCACAGCCTCAGGCTCACAGTGTCCTTGTCAGTGAGCGAGCATGCGTGCTTTGCTTCACGCACTTGTCCAGGGCTCCCGCTTAGGTTCTGGAGCCTCCCAGACTTGTAGGGCCCTCCTGCCTGCTGGCCACCCTGGTAGGTTCCAGACAGAGGCTCTATTGGGAAGAGGGCCATTCACAGTGGCAGGAGGAGCCAGAAGTCATGCTAATCAGAGCGGCTATTTCAGGAAGGAGAAGTAGCCTGGTGGCCGCACACCTGAGCACAGTAAGTTCCCGGTCCTTGGCTGCCCTTCCTTTGCCAACTGTACCCCAGCCCCGGGTTATTCAGTACAGAGAGAATGTGGACTATCACACCGTCTTAATGTCTACTCGCATCTCTGTCTCTCTGGTCAGTACTGGCCACCTCCACACTCATCGGCCCTTCTGCACTGCGTTCCATATGGCCATAGACCAGCCAGGCCTCCTGCCTGTGTCCAGATAATGGGTTACAAATGACCATACGTGGTGTAACCTTGGCAGTCTGTTTCTTGGAGTCGGACTCCAACTCAGAGTGTATTTTACCTGGTACTGTCTACCATTGCTGCTCTTGTTTAAGAAGGCGAGAAGGGAAGAAAATCAAGTTGGGTAATTCTGATAACTTATTTCTTGTGTTCTCCTGGAAGTGGAAATGAGAGTCTTACTGGCTGTGGAACATTCAGTTGTCCCCTTCCCCCTGAGCTTTACTTCTTCCTCAGAAGGGGAGACTGTGGCCATAGCTGCTCTGCAGTGATTCTCCATTAGGACAGCAGACCTAATGTGGGGTAAATGCATTTCAGGAGTCCAAAACCTGATGGGGCATGCGAGTGACTTGGTATATAGCTCGCATTTAATTACCACTTATGCTAATAAGTAGTACTGTGTGCTTAGTACAAGTGCTGATTTTAGCACTTAGTCTTGTAATTTTCCTTGTTTAATCTTTCCAAGGCGGCTTAGCCTTTCCCTAACAGATGAAGGAACCAAGTCAAAGGGGGAGTACTTTGGCCAGGCTGGGCAGTTAAGTAGGAGAGCTGGCTAACGACAGGCCTTTGGCTTCAATATCTTGCCTTATATCTTGTGTTTTGAGTATGGGGAGGCAGAAGGCGGGCGTCTTCATTCTGAGGGCAGCTGGGGCTTTTGGAAAAGGCTGGCCATGGTTCCTGCCTTTGCAAGGAAGGCAGAACAGCTGAGGTGTGGTGAGATGTCTCAGCCCAGACTCTGAGCAACCCCTCCCCCGCTTGGGCTCCGTCCTGTGGTCTGTGCCCCGTCATCAGCTGTGCAGCCAGCTTCCTGGTACTTTTGGCCATGGCTGCTATTGTTCCTTTCCACAGACCCATGCACACTGCCGGCCTCTGTGCCGGTTGGACTGTTGGGAACAGTGCAGAGGCCTGGGGACACAGGATGTGTTATTCCCTGCTTGCTCAACCCTAGCCCAGATTTCCTCCCATGGCATTAAGCAGAACACTTGTTATCTTCTTCCTAATTATGTGGGGAAGATGTAGCCAGTCCTGGCTGTCCTGAGTCCTCATTGACCCCGGGAGAGGAGCTGCTGCCTTGGTTAGTGCCTCTTTGGCTAGTGCTGCATAGAGGGGCTATGACCTATGTTCCGGGGTACTGCGCTGCGCTGCACAGGGAAGCAGTCATGGAGGAGGACAGAGAATGGTATTGAGGCGGCCCGAGTGAGGTGGGGATCCTGTAGCCACCCCCCAGTAGGCACAGCATACTGACCTGAGGCACCGTTCTCCCGAGCTGCTTGACGTCCAGTGTGGAAATGTGAACATACTTAGAATGGCTGGTCAGCTGGACACATTGCGGTCTGTGTCTGTTTCCTCTTCCTTTCCCAGGTCGTGGGTGTGTGATGGACCTATGAGGGGCATTGGCCAAAAGCTGAGAGGCCTCTGGGGACCACATTCAATGCCTCTGCTATGTCAGCATGCAAGTGCAAAGTGCAGAAAGGAATTTACACAGTTAGGCTGAGCGCATGTGTAGCTCAGTGGTAGAAAGTGCTTAATATATATAATATATATAATACATATATTATATATATTATATATATTTCTGGATTCTATACCCAGACAGCCAGACAGGTTCTGGATTCTATACATAGGCAGGCAGGCAGGCAGGCAGGCAGACAGACAGACCGACCCACACAGTTATTTCCATGTAGCTACAGTCAATGTAATAAATGTCTAAGGTAAATGAGAAGATATAAACAAAATCCTGGCTTGTTAGGGCAGGGAGACCAGGCACCTCTTTGTTGTGAAAATGTTATGTACTTGGTGAGATGAGACCTCAAGGAGTCCTTGGAGTTAGCAATGAAACTTGGATTTCTTGGTTTAGAGCATACTAGGCTATGCATAGAATGTGCAAAGGCCCTGGGGTAGGAGAAGCAGAGTATTGAGGTAGGCGCACAGAATGACTGAGGACTACCATCACTCAGGACAGCCCACTGTTACTAGGTAGCCATGTCGAATGCCTGTTTTTTACTCTGTGGCAATAGGATATCTGCCTGTGAAAGATGATTTGCTGGAAGTGTGTATAGTCATTAATTAGAACACAGCGGGGTTGTATGCTGTAGAGAGCTGTTTTCCAGTCGATCCTCCATCAGTTGATTGTTCCCTACCAAGATTCCTTTGAAACTCTTGCTGTCCCCTTCCAGGAAGGGGACACTGAGCCTTTATCTAGAGCTCTTTTCTTCTTCTGGGTCCCTGATACACTCCCAAGAGAAAAGCCTTATTGGAGACAGCAGTCACGGATTTATTTATTTCGTGGCAGACACCATTAGGAGAACGCAGCAGGCCACATTGCTTTAATACTTGGAGGAAGAAGTTTACTTGAGGAGATTGTTGTCATTTAATAACCCATTTTAGGGACAAGAAGCCTGAGGCACAGAGATGGAGAGAGGCACCTGTCCTGGGTCCCTTGTCCCTTCAGCCAGAAATTGATGTGCTTTTCCCGAGGGTGGTCGCCGAAGCCAGTTATTGGGGGGGGGGGGGAGGATATCTGGCTTTGGTCGTGTGTCCCGGATGACTCTGCATTGATGATACCCAGAGTTGGATGGGACTCAGTCTGCCAGGGTGTGGCGTGGGTGAACAGCATGGTGAGATGCATGGGGATCCTTTAGGCTCTGCTGCAGCCCTTGCTACCAGGCCCGGCTACTGCTGCATCATTTACAGTGCTAGATGTTGTCTGAGCACCAGTTTTAACCAAAGCCCTCATCTTAGGACGCACAAATGTTCTAGTCAAAGGAGGATACTGACCACCCAAGACACAGCTCTCCTGACAGCCAGTGGGAGTGTCCTTAGATGTGATGATGGTAATCCAGCTCTACCAAGTGTGAGGCATCCGAATCTGGCCTCCTTCCTCCCGGGAAAGGAGCCATGCGTGGTTCAAGCTCACAGGGAAAGGTGTCCTTGTCACGGAGGTTTTTACACTGTGCCACACCGAGTAACACTTGGGGTGTGGCAGGGTGTGTGGTGAATGGGCATTCACCTCAGATGTTGTGCTATGGAATGCTATGTTACAGGTGTTACAAAGTCGGGGACATGGCCATTACACACTGCAGTGGCTAGCACACTAGGCAGTCATTCTGTCAACAGTTGGGTTTTTCTTCTTCTACTAGGCCCTATGTGGATTTCTAATTCCAAATGACACAAAGACATAGCCTTGGGAGGGTGATCTCACCTTCCCCTGGCTATGGGGCCCCGATGGACCCATGTGGAGCCTCTGTCCTGGAAGGTGGTAGTTTATCCTAAAGCAGGATGCCCTTGCTGCCATACCATCTCACATGTGTTCCCCTGCCTGCCTGACACACACAGAGCACGCAGATCCTATGGTTTTTCCATGCGGAATCTCATGACCCACAGGGTCACTGTGCTTGCTTGCGCTCTCTCAATAGATCGTAGCCTTGCCAAGTCTAGGATTCCAGGCCTGCCCACCATGCCTGCCTCCTGTGCCAACATCCAACAATCACACATTCTCCATGTGGGTATAAACTTAAAATGAAGTTCAGCAGGAGAACTGAGTGGTTTGGCCAGTGAATCTCATGTCTTTTTTTTTTTTTTTTTTGAGACACTACAAGGCTGTGTAGTATGAGTCATGGAAAATGATAAGTATGACTTAAAATTTGAAACTATAGGATGCTTGAAGAAATTGGATGTGGAGGTGTTTTAATCTGTTTTTTGTTATCATATATGACTGGCATATACACGGCCTGGATAATTTCTATATAACAAATGCTTGTTTACTTTTTGAAGTTTGTTCTAAAAATACTTATTTTATATATGTGTATGTGTTTTGCCTGCATGTACATATGTACACCATGTGCACGCCTGGTGCTGATGCTATCAGAACTCCTGGACCTGGAGTGACCTGGACTTGGTGGTTGTGAGCTGCCATGTGGGTGCTGGGAATTGAGCCCAGGTCCTCTGCTAGAGCACCAAGCACTCTTAACCACAGAGCCATCTCTCCATCCTTGGAATGAGTGTTTATTTATGGTTCTTGGGGTGGAGAGGTCCAAGCCAAAGGGCCGTCTGGTAAGGGACTGCGTTTTGAAAAGTCTCACTGAGAGTCCACTCTAAACTTGGGCTGTGGAGTTCAGTTGTAAGGTATTAACCGCCACTCTGGGGGGGCTGGCAGACCTTTTTGCTGGTAGGGTCTCTGCCAAGTCCACCATGGCAGATGGTGTCACATGGTAAGATGAGCGCCTGAAGGCACAGGAAAGCAGTTCTTACGGCAGGCCCGCTGCAGAGGACCCGTCAGCCTGTTAATCTGGGCGTGGCTTAGTCACAGATGGAGAGAGTACAGACCTCTCCTGACCAAACCTAAGCAAGCATTAAATCTCATCCCGAGCCTTGGTGGGTCCCAGCACAGCCTGGGATTCAACATGTGTGTGTGCCCAAGTGAGCAGCAGATGGCCCGGGGGCCTTGGTAAGTCAGGTGTAGAGAACAGGGTGGTTTCATCTGTCACCACTGAGCAGCATAGGTTAATCTGAGACACTCTCCACTCGGAGGCCTGTTCAAAGTTTGATGTACGGAACATTTTTTTTTCTCTTTTTGCTATAAATTCAGCACTTTGTCGCAGTGAGCCCTAGTTGTAATAAGCAGACACAAATCTGAAATTCCATAATTTTAGTCTTACAGGATTTCTGATATTCTTTTTTTTTTTTTTTCTCTGTTTTTTTGGAGAGCTCATGTCTGCATTGTTTGGCTCTGTCACTGCATCCCAATGGAAGGAGTGAGAAATTCAGCTTGTGTTTTAGCTAAGATTCCTGGTCTTTTGTTGATACTTGGAAGCCAATGGCTCTATCTGGATGAATGAAACAGAACGCTCAAACCTGCCCTTGTTAAAGAAGAAATTGGTGCGTACGATAGTGACTGAGCTCATGCCTACAGCAGCTCCAGGGCCAGAGTCCTGGTTTCCAGCCTTCATTCATGCATTTATAGTGACGTGATAAAGTGACGCCCCCCAAACCTGGGGCCACACACCATCCAGCAGGGTGGCAATGCCTTCCAGCAAAGTGGTGGTTACAGTCATCTGGTTACCTGGAAACATGACTAGATCCTGTCCTGATGTCGGTGATTTTGATTACGAGGGCGCTGGGATGGTCGTGGCACCAGGTCCAGGTGATGCGGCCAGACCACAGCTACAAGGAAGGTTCAAGCTCTACCGAGTCCTGCATAGCTTCTTAGCCAGGTTTGCATGTGAGAAACTGCACTTCAGTGGGATTCTTGCTCCAGGTCCAAGAGCCTCAGTTCAACCTTTGGTAGCTCTTGTTTGTTCTCTGTCTTGCCTGACATCATCTCATTTGGGACAAAAGGCAGGGACAGTCCTTTGGGTGGTGGGGAGAAGTCTAGATGTCACACCCGAGATTGGCAGTGTCTCCAAGCTGGCAGCAGGCACGGTGGCCTTCTCCCTCCCTATTCAGATGTCATTTGTGTTCTTAGTAGAAAATGAAACAAATAGACAAAAAAAGCAAAAAAAGAAATACCCCCAGAAATACAAGAGGGAAGTAGCGCAGATCTGTGTTCTAGAAAGAACCTGCTGCCTGTTCCAGGCTCCATCCAGCATTATGTTTGCATCTGCCTAGATGTGGTTTGTTGTGTGAGAGGTTCACGTATCAGTGATCCTGATTTAGGGCGATTAGACTTGAGCCCCCCTCATGGTAGAAAAATGATAAGCGCTGAACATCTTTTCCTGGGCTTGTGCCATGTGGTATGATCTCTTCAGTATGAAGTGGGAGCCGGCTCTGCTCTGGTCGGCTGTATGATCACAAGGGACACGGTGACCTTTTTGTTACTGGTGCCCAGTTATTCTCCAGGTTAGATATGTTAAACCTATTAAAATCTTTTAATTAATTTTAGTGTGTGTGCATGTGTGTGTGGCCATGCGTATGTAGGCTGTGTATGTGCAGGTGGTGCCCAGAGGCCTGAAGAGTCCCTGGAGCTGGCGTTGTGTAAACTGCTCAGGGCAGGTGCTGGGAACTGAACACAGGCCCTCCAGAATAACAGGAAGCTCTCTAAACTGCGGAGCCTCCTTTCCAAACCCTAAATTCAGTTTATTTTGTTTGTTTTGGTATGGTTTCTGGTATTTTCCACTTTTGGTGGGTTTCTCAGGGACACACCCCGCTGTAGGTGGAAGCGTATCTGCTCTTGTGTGCTGGTGAGCTCCCAAGCTTGGGCAGGCCCCATTGGCCGACATAGGCCAGGATGTACTTCTATTGCAGAACATCCAACATGCCTGCAGAGCCGTGCAGTTTCCTAGTCACAGCTCTTTTGTCTCTGTTTGCCTTTTGCTGTTGTGTAGACAAGGTCTGCCTGTCCCATGCCACTCACTCTCTGTCATTGCTTTGGGATCTATGCTGAGAACTGATGGGTCCTAAATGCTTGTTGTAGCCACTCATATGCTGGCTTTGATAGGACCTACCCCTCACTGAGCCTCCACCTTTCTTCTGAAGTGTCGAGAGACATTTTACTGACTGGAGGCAGTGCCCTGTGAACATTCGTAATACTCCTGCAGTAATGTGTTTGTGACTTTGGTGGGCAACACAACCCTTAATACCCACCGTGAACTGGAGCTAGAACCCGAGGCCTTTCTCCCTGTTGGTAGATGTTTAGACTTAGCACCACTGAGAGGTGCTGCCACAGATTGGTGATTGGCAGCCATGGCTCACATTGATGGTGGCTGAGGAACCTTTGTCACCACACCAGTGTCTTCTGTATGAGCTGAGTTTGTGGCTGCTCAGCCCTGGAGAGAGGGTGGTCTCACTCTCCCCTGCCTGCTGCCCTTCTATGAAATTGTGCCATCAGGCAACCCGAAGTCCTCTGATACTCGGGCACACCTTCCGGGATAAGGAGGACGGTAGTGACAGTGATTGGTTACCATTGATGATTAGGCTGTGGGACGGCTGTCACTCTTCCTTCTGGTGGTGGTCGTGTTGGCCTGGCTGGGTGGTTGGTCCAAGTGCCATATAGGCTGGTATGGAAGAAAATCTCAAAAGGACTCATCATGTCTTGCTCTTTGCAGGCTCCTGAGAGTCCCACACCATCTGCTGTTCTCCGCTGTGACAAGCCTTCAAGGTGAGTGTCTCTGTGGGAAAGAAGCTCATTCCTGTGTCCTTGGCCGTGGGTCAGAGTTCATCTCCAGAAAGGAGACTAGGGTATTCTTTTATCTATCCTGTAGTAACCATAGTGATTTTATTGAAGGCATGTTAGGAGTTGGTTGGACCCACATAGTCCGCTACATGCTAAGCAAGTGATATGCTCACCCCAGCCCACCCCTCAAATACTGATTTAAGAATTAATCATCAAAGTTAAAACATCTTCATTTGTAACCATTTCTCAATTTACCCTTGACATCATAAACCTGCATTGTGGAATGAAATCATCTGTAATTGACTTTTGGTAGATGGTGACATTGTTGACATCTGATTGATTGTATGACATCAGTAGGGAGGAATGGGTTGGCATGCCCCAGGGAACAGCTAGCTGACTGCTGGCAGGGCAGGGGACAGAAGAGGTGGCCTTCAGCTCAGTCTACATGCAGAGCCTTTGGGAGGCTGCTGTTCCCAGCTCTCTCCTGAAACCCTAGTGGGTGAGCGTTCATCCTTTTTCTTGTTATCCTTTTCTTGACCCCCCTCTTCCTCTCTTGCAGGCCCGTGGTTCTGAGTCCAGCCATGGAGGACAGCCACGAACTGGACCTTACGTATGTCACCGAGCGTATCATCGCAGTGTCCTTCCCTGCCAGTTGTTCAGAGGAGTCCTACTTGCACAGCCTGCAGGAAGTCACGCGCATGCTCAAGTGTAAGCATGGAGACAACTACCTGGTGAGTGGGGATGATAGCCACCGGGTGGCGGATCGGCTGGAGGCAGGGGTCCCTCAGAGGACTCGTGGGAGGGACAGGGGTGTCCCTGTGCCTTGCTTACATGTGAGGAATGGTTTGGGGGCCTGGAATCTGACTCATGAGTCTAGGGGCTGGGGGTTGGCCATGTCCTCTATCCTGTTGCTAGCTTTGCTGTTGTTGTGCCATGAGCTGTGACAGTGGACTGTAGGGGTGGCTGCTGCCTCTGTCCAGCACAGAGCACGGCTTCTCATCAGTAAGTCTGGCTTCTGGGAAAGTAAGGATTCCCAGTGAGAATCCCTGGTGTCAGGAGGCAGTCGTGTCTCCTCCTGCTCTCTAGTGCATTGGACAGGCAAGCAGGCGGGTGTCCAAGAAACAAGGCAGTCCTTGGGGTCAAATGTGGGTAACGTGGTTTTCCAGAAGGTGTGTATCAGATAAAGGAGACCCTATTTGAGCAGAAGTAGAAGAATCTCATGCTCCTCTCTCTGATTGGCCCTGCCCTCTTCTAGGGCTGCCAGCCCCCTCTCTTCATGCTGCTATAATCACCTCTCAGATGCATGACAGCTTCTAGCATCTCTCATGCTGCCGCCTTATCTAGGGAGAGCTAATCTTACAAAGCCAACAAGGAGGTTATTGTCACCCTTAGCAGCTTTCTCCCGTGGCTAGACCCGCGGATAAGCTGTGGCTTCCAGGATAGTCTCTGTATGGACTCCTTATGACCTCTTAACAGTACTACTCCCCAAGGTCCAGTCTGGTTGTGGGCAGGGGAGTAGCATTCTAGCCCCCAGGAATGACGGCTACAGCTTTCATGAGACCCCCTGAGCTGCCTCTGCCTCCAGTACAGCGTCTTCCAGACTGGGGCTCCTTCAGTGGGAAGCTGTCCCCAGAGCAGCCCCCTTTTCCCACCCTTCCTAAAGAGGCTGCCAAGGGCATCTCCAAACCCACAAGCCTTTTACGGAAGGCACTTACAGTGCTGGAGCTGGTCAGGGTATGGTGTTCTGTGCCCTGCAAGGAAAGGCAGCTGAGTCCTGATGATTTAAGCAGGGCAGGCACAGGGTTAATGCCGAGTAGACCTGGGAGGGAGCTGGGGTCGAGTTAGGGAGGAACCATGTGCTCTTTGTAGGACTTTGTGGTCTTTTGTAGGACCTGAGCCCACAGACAGCTGTGGTTTCTGAGTGGCAGGTCTCAAGCTCAGGCAAAGCCATTCCTGTCTGCTCTACTGACAAGAGATGGCTGCCTGCCCCCAGGGTATTCCTCGTGGGGAGCAGGACCAAGAAGAGCTACTGTATAGATATGGGTATAGAGACCCTGTGTTTGAAAATGTTTGTATTGTTTTTTTTTTTTAAAAGATTTATTTATTATTATACATAAGTACACTGTAGCTGTCTTTAGGCACACCAGAGAGGCATCAGATCTCATTACAGATGGTTATGAGCCACCATGTGGTTGCTGGGATTTGAACTCAGGACCTTCAGAAGAGCAGTCAGTGCTCTTAACCACTGAGCCATCTCTCCAGCCTGAGGTTTTTTGTTTTTTTTTTTTTTAAAGCAAAACAAAAAAACAACAAAAAGGGGAAAGTTTTCCTTGCCCTTTTTGGCTCAGGTTAACAAAAGGAAAATGCAGGATTCACAAGGTTCTGGTGTTATTCATCCATCCATCCATCCATCCATCCATCCATCCATCCATAATTTACTTTATTTTTATCCTGTGACCACACACACATTTGTGCATTTCTGTCCCTTTCAGTCCCCTTAAAATGCAGGTGTCTTCTTCCTCTTTGAGAACCATGATTTGTCTGAAATCTTTTTGTCTCTTTGTAGGTATTAAACCTTTCAGAGAAGAGATATGACCTTACAAAGCTTAATCCAAAGGTATGGAATTGATTTCTTCGTATTTGAACGTTGTAAAGTGTCATCCATGTGTGTTTTGCTTGTGCAAAAGAAGTTTCTTGTAGGCCTCTGTGGAACATAGCTCAATATCAAAAAGTATTCAGGATTGTTTTCTATCCTTTGGTTACTTTTAAAATTAAAACAATAGTTTCATAGAAAGTGAGTACACATCTTACCTTATCTCCATCCGTGGCAGCAACTTATAGAACGTATACAAGTCCTGCATCCCCCATCTGAAAATCTAAAGTCCAAGTTACTCTGAAGCTAAAGCTTGACCTGGAGCAACGGCTCAGTGGTTCAGAGCGTTTACGGCTCTTTGAGAGAACCTGAGTTCGATCCACAGCACCTGTAGTAGCAGCTCACTTCTACCTGAAATTCCTGCTCCAGGGTGGTCAGACATCTCTGCTGTCTGCAGGCACTGTGCTCATGTGCACATATCACCCCCAGTGACACATACAATATTGTATGTATCAGTATGCACCATGGAAAGAAAATTCCACACCCTGGAAACTTTGTCCTATATACAATACAACATTACTGAAAATATATAAAATTAACTCGAGGTGCTATGCATATGGTGCATATGAAACAAATAGATTTATTTTGTTTTCAGGAAGTGTGTCTCTAAGACACATATGTGCAGATATTCTTGAAATTGAAACAACAGCAACAATAATATCAACAACAACCACAAAAAATCAAAACCCGTCTGCCCCTACCCGATTTGGAGAAGGGTCACTCATTTATAAAAACATCCATGTCAGAAGAGTAGTGTCCACGCAGCCCATGGACTTCATTCACAACTCACTCGTCTGCATACATGTGATGTATGCCTGTGTTGGACTGTGTCTGTGTTTACATCCATATTCTGTAGGTTGCAATGCTTTGTAATCATTAGAATAGGCTGATACAGGCCGAACATCCCATAACCTGAGATTAAAATGCTGCAAAACTCAAAACTAATGTTATGTTCAAAAAGTTCAAATTTCGTTACATTTACAATTCTGCTTCTTTTGGAGTATAGATGCTAAGAAACTGAAAAAAACTCTAAAATAGTTCTGGCCCCGGGCCTTTTGACTAAGGGCCCCTCAGCCTGTGGGTACAGTAGACTACAGTACAGAATTTACATATGTCTTGGTTATGCTGGGTGCATAGGTAAGGTCATGGAACTGACATGCTGCTTGCTTTTACTGTAATCTAATCTATTGAATTCCTTTCTATTACTTCCATATATTAAAAAGCTCTGCCCACCCCATTGGGGAAAAACAGAAAGTAGAGGAGAAACAATGCCCCCACGTGGCCTGGAGGAGAAACAACATCCTCATGGTGCCCTCCCAGAGGTGTGGCCAGAGACTGGGCTTTGGGCTTAGGGCTTTGGCCCTTCTCAGTAATTTTCTGAATTCTTTTACCAAAATAGAGGCAAAGCCTGAAGATGCTCCCTAGCTTCTAGAGGACTGGGTGTCCTTGATGTGTGGCCTGTATAGCACGGGAAACAATGGGTTCACTGTATTTGCTAGACTCCTTTTTAGCTTGAGTGGGTAATATTTGTCATCACTGTGGGCCACAGACTCCGTTAAAAAAAAAAAAAAACCAAAAACACACAAACAAACAAAAAAACCAAAACTAAAGGTCTTGGGGTCCTAGATTCTTCTACAGTCAACTCTGAACTATTTTAACGCCTCTAAAAGGCTTCTATAGAATTGTCACCCAGCTGCAAAGGTGCAGACCAGTGCCTGGGTGAGGTGTGGTCTGCAGGCAACTTGGTGGTCAGCATTTTCTTCCCCATAAAGGAAACTGGCCGTGAGCTCATTAGCTTTCAGAAGAGGCCTACCCAGCATCCCCTGTGACTGACGAGTGGATTATGCCACTATGAGATTACCACAAGCCAGGTGTGGTGGCGCACGCCTTTAATCCCAGTACTCGGGAGGCAGAGGCAGGCGGATTTCTGAGTTCGAGGCCAGCCTGGAACTACAAAGTG
Organism: Mus pahari; assembly: GCF_900095145.1. NCBI lineage: Eukaryota > Metazoa > Chordata > Mammalia > Rodentia > Muridae > Mus > Mus pahari. The sequence continues at coordinate 20,995,514 of NC_034602.1, forward strand.
ACTTCCAGGACAGCCAGGGCTACACAGAGAAACCCTGTCTCAAAAAAACAAACAAACAAAAAACAAAAAACAAACAAACAAACAAACAAAAAACAAAAAAAGAGATTACCACAGAAGGGTCCAGGAGGTAGGAACCAAGGCACCTCTCTCTCTGTCTTGCAGATCATGGATGTGGGCTGGCCCGAGCTGCATGCGCCTCCTCTTGACAAGATGTGCACCATATGTAAGGCCCAGGAGTCCTGGCTGAACGGCGACCCCCAACATGTGGTCGTCATCCACTGCAGGGTGAGTGAGTGTTCCTGCTCCCCACAGCCTCTGGGTCCCAGCTTGGCTTCTAGTACCTACGGAGCTGCCCACGTGGGTTAGGATCAGGCTGCTCACAGGCACCAGCTGATTTTCCTTGAAACCACTGTTTCTAGGATACCTGTCACCTGGTGTGACATGTTCCTTTTAGATTTCCTATTCATCCTTAAAAACAGAGAAGGGGACAAACAAACTAAAAAGAACCCCCAAGTCCTCAGGTTGTCTTTAGAATTTATAGGTCTGAGGTTTCTGGTATTTCTGGACTTTTTAAAGCTCCCTTCTATCCATTCTGTTCTATACTTGTTAATTTTGAGTATTAGTGAAGTTGAAATGAATTGAAATGATTGAAAACACATGGGTCACCAAAGATGAAAATATCACCTAGATATTCTATCTGCCCGCCTTCTGTAAGTGATTCTGGGCTCTCTGTCCAGTTTATGGGCTTCTGATGTTTTCCTTTCATTACTTACCATACAGCACTTGTTGCTTTAAACTGTTTTTGAAATACCCAGAAAATATGCCTTGAGAGGTAAGCTTTTAATTTGAAATTGTGGTTGCCGGTGCCATCCAAGGTTCACCGTCATCACGGCAGCAGGGCTGGAATCTGCTGGCTTTGCACAACGAGTGCTCCCTTTTACAGATGCCCGGAATGACTAATAGACTTGTCTCTGCTAGGGCAGAGGCAGGGTAGAGCTGGACTGCCGCAGCCGTTCTCCTGTGTCACAATGGTTGTAACATGTGCTCAAGCTAGCCCCAACGTGAGAGAGGCTGTGCTTCCTGTGGGAGTGTTCTTCCACTTCTTACCTCTTGTTTGGAAGCCTGTGGTGTGGAACGTTCCCAGCAGATGTTGGTTGGGGTGAGTGTAGGAGTTTTGAGCCTTGGAACAGAACTGTGGAAATGCAAAAGGCTGTTTCCTACCCTAAGAGCGTACGGCCAAGAGTGGATCCCACCTACCATGTTTTCCTATAACCCGTGAGCTAAGAGCTGGTTAGAAGGTGAGAATTCTTACAGAGTTTTCACACTTAGAGTCTGACAGGAGTGAGGTGTGCACACCCCTCTCCCTCCCTCACCCTCAGGTGTTCACACTCACTGCGGGATGGAGAACTTGTACCCCTACCATGCCCATGAAGCCTAGTTATATGCGGAGACGTCACATCGGGACACTCGGCTGGCCTTTTAAAATGAGTGTGGCAGTGTCCCTTGTCCTCAGAATTCTCGGAGAGTTTTAGGATTGCCATCATTTCTTTACATGTTTGGTCCAGTCTCCCTGATGGGAGGGAGATTCGGTACTGACTGGATCCCCTTACCTTGTTGGGATTTTCTGATGGGGCAGTTGTGTGTGTTGGAGGGCTGCTGGCTGTCCACTTTGTGCGTCTGCAGGTGTCCTGGAGGAGCCCTGCAGAGCTGTTGCATTTTGTGCTGTTGACTGCGGTGGCTTCCTTTCAGTTCTGAGTTTTGGAGTCTTCTTTCCTTTTAATCTTAGCCAAAGGTTTGCTGATTGTAGTTTACCTTAAAAGCAAGCAAGCAAGCAAGCTAACAAAACACAACAACAAAAAGTCAGTTTTGTTGACCATTTTATTTTCTGATTCTCTGTTTTATTCTGTTCCTTTTCTATTTTCTCTCTTATATTAACATTGGGTCCAGTTTGGCCTTTTTCTAGTTACTTGAAGTATAGATTACAATCTCCATTTGAGATATTTCCTTCCTTTCTAGATATGGATGCTTATTGCTATAAACTCCCCTCTTGGGGAGTTTGTTAAGTCTAATACATTTTAATGTGTTTTTTCCATTGTAGTTGTCTCATGTTTATTTATTTTTTGTGTATGGATGTTTTACCTAATTGTATGTCTGTGTACCACATGCATGCCCGATGCCAGGGGAAACCAGGAAAAGATATCTAATATCCTGAAACTGAATTTTCAGATGGTTGTGGGCCAGCATGCAAGTGCTGGGAATTGAACCCAGCTCCTGGAAGACCAACCAGTGCTCTTAACCGCTGAGCCATCTCTCCAGCCCACGTCTCAGTGTATATTTTTAACTTTTCCTTTCAAGCCCTTGTTTGACTGAATTGCTGTTCAGTAACATGTTGCTTGACTATTACGTATTTGAGAATTTTGCAAGTCCACCTCCCTACCACCCCACTCCATACTTTCATACCATGGTGGTCAGAAAAGATACTTGGTAGGATTTCAGGCTTAATTCTGTTGGGACTCGCTTTGTGGTTTCTTGTTGCTGTTCCTTGTGACCTTGAAGCACCTTCTGTGGCTGTTGGTGGGGTGTTCTGTCCATGTGTCTGAGAGGTAGCTTGGGTCTGAGTTTTGTAGCTTTTTTTTTTTTGTCTAGACGATCTGCTATTGAAACGAGCTGTCAAGTCTTGACTGACGCCCCTCCACCCACCTCTGTTTTACACCTGTAACTAGTGTCACAGAAATGACTGATGCTACCAGCTATAAAGGCCAGCCTCTGTGGGTCTGGTTTTGGCTGAGTTGATGTTTCCTTATAAAGAGATATCTGTTGTTGAGACAAATACCATTTAACACAAGAAATACATTAATATCATTAGTAGCTTTATACTTCATAATACTAAGAGCCAGGGTCGCACTGCCAAGAACCTGCCAAGTGTCTGCATTGCTATCTCCCAGAATGCCCAGCTTCACACGACAGTTGATTTTATGAAAACATTGAGTTTGTTCATTTATTTGATTTTAGGAATAGAGCCAGGGGCTAGGGATAGAGTTCAGTTGTAAAGTTCCCTCTTGTGTGCACAGGGTCTAAACTCTAGTACGGACTCTTGGGGAGCTACAAATCAGTGACCTGCCAGTTTGGCTCTGTATGGCTTGGGACCATGTTTTGGCTAACTTTTCTCAAAGGGGCTAGGTAGTATTTTAGCTCTGCATGCCATGGGGTCCTGTTGATGTCTTCTTGCCTGCTTCTGCAGGGTGGGTGTGGGCTGCTGAAGCAGATCAGCCAGTCTCCAGGCAGATGATAAGATGATGATGGTCAAGTTTCGTGTGACTCTCACATCTCACAGGCTAGTTCTGTTTTGATTTTTAAAAACATTTTGTTCTTTTGCAATGCTGAAAATATGTGATAATGAAGTTTAGTTCACAGATTGTAGAAAAAGAGTAGGTGGTCAGAACGGACCTGGCTTTGGGTTACTGTTGGCAGAGCCCTGTTAGGAGGTCACAACAGTGTCCCCTGAAGTTTCTGACCATTACATGGTTCTCTGTGAGGCTGCACTGCCCCACAGAGCGGTAGAGGAAGCTCTACTACTGGTGATGTTGACTGTGAATATGGCTGTGTTTAGGAGGATTTCCTTAGCACCAGCCCGGGATGTGGTTTCCCTGTGTATAACCCCCCTGACCCCCCCTTACACACACACACACACACACACACACACACACACACACACACACACTGAATAAAGCGTGGGGTTCGGCACCATTGTAGGATACCACCAGCTTACCAGGTTCTGAGGTCCTGCCACATAGAGCCATATGTATCCACAGATGGCTGTCATTTGTCAGCCCCTGGGCAGACATTCATTCCTGTTTCACCTGCGTAATTAAGTCATGCTAATTGTTGCATTTTCTGGCACCAGTTCGCCTCACCTAATTGGGAGGTGGTGAGTGACTGGCTGCTGCCGTGTGGCGATGCCCTCCAGGGGCTTACACAGACACCCGGCTAGCACCTGCTCTTGTTATGGGCCCCTGTGTGTAGATTCCCTGCTTAACGCTGGTGCTCTAATGTTAGGGAGGCAGAGGGGTTAATACCTGTTCTCTGCCACTCTGTTCATGATTGAGCATGCTCCTGTCTCATTCTGTCGGTATGTGGGATTCTGTAGAAAGGACATTGGTTTCTCTCTGGTCTCCTGCAGGGTGGTAAAGGACGCATTGGAGTGGTCATATCGTCCTACATGCACTTCACCAACGTCTCAGCCAGGTAAGATGGAGAGGGGGCTCATTTCCACGGGGTGTTGGAAGTTGGTTCACACCTGAGGTCTTCCTGGGAATCATCTTGACCTGACCTGTCCCTTAGTACCAGTGGCTCACTTCTATTCTACAGTGTCAGCTCGTTGAAGCTGGAGAGAATTTCTCTTGGCTGTTCCCTACCAGCCTGTTCTGGCTGCAACATATAGTAGCCCCTGAAATGTTGGGGTGTGCCTAGTCTCATTGTCCAGCAGGATGGGAAAGATAAGTTCCTGTTTGGGCTGTTCTGTGTGACTGATTCCTAGGAGCTCTATGGAGGCAAGCATTCCTTATGAAAACAGCCGTGTTGATGTCACCCTGTTGAAAATCCTCACTAGATTACTGCACACCTTGTAAATTATGATATAAACAGCTATCATGTTCTGCATGTTCTGAAAGTGCACTGTATGTTTTTCTCTGAGATGATAGGACCCTGGTCTAAGCCCAGCCATGGTGGCAATGGACAGTCAGGGTATCTCCGGATGTGCTTTCTGAAGAAAGGCTAAATTTCAGTTTGGAAAATGTCATTGTTGGGTAGGAGTATAGTTTCGTTTAATGAATTTGCCTAGTGGGTGCAAGACCTCAGCGTCCTTCCCAACCCTGCACACGAAAATCATGTTCACACTCCTGGTCATGCAGGAGCTATATGCCCAGGCCAGTCATTTGCACACTCCTGGTCCTGCAGGAGCTGTATGCCCACCCAGGCCAGTCATTTGCACACTCCTGGTCATGCAAGAGCTGTGCTGTGTTGTGTGCCCAGGCCATTCCATCCTAAGGAAATAGAAGCCTTCTCAGCCCCCTTATGAGCCTCCTCCTTTGCTGTGTGAAGGAGTAAAATTGGACTTTTGGAATGTTTTCTCTGGAAACAAATCAAGAGGCTGGTGCTTGCCAGGGAGGAAACCCTACCCCAGGGTGAAAAGCAGAGCCCTGTGGGTTTGAATAAGCATCGTGTGTGTGCCAGACGCATCCAGATTCCCAGGCACATTGGCCCCTCAGTTACGTAAAAGGAATTTGGTTGGAGACCACACTTGGCCCAGTTGTTTCTTGGTACAGACCACCCGAGTGAGCATCCCTATCCTCCTCCATAGTCGAGAGAAATTTCTCCAACTGCATCTGAGGAGCCAGCTTTGTTCACCAGAACATATCCCCCAAATGGTAAAACCCTGCGGTCCCTGTGTTGGTACACCCTATGCAAATGTCAGGAAGCATGCATGAGTCTGTCTGGGCCTCAGCGTCCTGTCCTTACCTGGACTGTGGGAACTGTAGCTGAGCCTCCTCATGCTGTGACCGTTCTGCATGTCTCTACCTTATAATATTTCGTGTACCATCATACTGGGGTCTGAGCTAAGCCTGCTGTTTAGTAGAGGTCACAGTATTCTTTTCCAGTTAAGTGGGTGACATCCCACCTTCGAAGCATGTGCCCCGTGTGGCTCTGCGATCCGTGGGAGCGGTTGTTACCTGTTCAGGCATTTGCCGGGTCTTCCTATCCAGGTTGCTTTCCCTTTTCTTTAGGACCCAGACGTGCCGTTTTCACACGTGTCTGATCCCTCCTATCCCCCTTAGGTTATAGTTTAGACACCACAGGGGACACGCCTGATTTAAGTTTGTCACAAACGACAAGTGACCCAAAACAGAGACTGAAGGTTACAAAGAGAGAGAGAGAGCGTTCTCGTTCCAGGCACTCTGAAGAGTTTAGAAGACGAAGCCAGAACGAATAACGATAGAGCTAAGCATCGTGTGACTCGTGAGCATTAGCACTGCCTAGAGTGCTTCCCCAGCATTTCCCCATCAAATGAGTGGATCCCAGAAAAGACAGTGCCTAACAGTCACAGACTGGATATGAGACTATGTCTTCTAACCTGAAAGACTTACGCACTTCCGCTTTGACACGTTCTGGGCTCAGATGGACCGTCCTCCGTCTGTGACAGCCTCACTGGCCAAGCCCTGTGTTGAGACAAGTGGGGTGAGGGCAGTGGTCACTCACACTGAACTTAATTTAGAGTGTTTTCCTTGTCCTCCTTATTTTTGCGTATATTTTGAAAATGTTATGTTCAGAATTCTTAAATGTGTCTTTTTTTTTTTTTTTTCCCAATGGAGAACTCATATACCTATCTGATTTGTTGCTGTTTGTGTTTTTGAGACAGGGTCTCACTGTGTAGACCCAGCTGGCCTAGAACTCAGACCTTTGCCTGCCTCTGCCCTCCGAGTGCTTCGATTAAAGGCACAGTGCTTTGATTAAAGGCACGTACCACCATGTCTGGCTGCCTATGAGATTTTTAAAGACGCTTTTGTTTTCCATAAATCTTATTTCATGGTTTGAGATAGCTCAGTGACCCTAGGATGCCCCACAGTGAGATTTCCAGAAGGGTCTGTAAGTTCTACTCTGAACATTGGGGCCTGTGTTTGAGGGTCAGGTAGGTTGTTTGAAAGTAGATTGGCTTTCTGTGGAGTTAGGTCAGGAGCAACCATGACGCCCAAGGCCCTACACACCCTTCCCAGCCATCAACCCTGCCCCATTCTCAACTTCAAGCTTTCTTTGACGTTGCTTAGCAGCGTCACACATTATCCTTCCAAGACCTCCTTCTGTGCACATTGTAGGCTTCTTCTGACGGGTCCTGAGTCTGGGGCCTGCAGCCCGTTCCTCTCCTGTGAGACAGTGGTATCGCACCCTTAGCTAGAGGAGTTCAGACAGGAGTTCCGCGTGGCTCCTGCTTTGAGCTGAGTGCACTCGTGCAGAAAGACGGTGGGCTGCCCATGGACAGGTGCAGCTCCTCGTGGAAGAAGGTCACTGACAGATGTGGGATGTGTACCTCAGCCGTTTATCCGTGAGGGGCTGGGCATACCACTGACCTGACATACTTACTCATTCTCCTCACCCCTCTCTCTCCCCAGTGCTGACCAGGCACTGGACAGGTTTGCAATGAAGAAGTTTTATGATGACAAGGTTTCAGCTTTAATGGAACCCTCCCAGAAGCGGTATGTATCTGTCTATCCTTGGGGCCAGAGGAATACTCTCAGACAGCTTCTCTGCACAACCATTGGGTCTTACCTAAGAGTATGAGGGAGGGGTTTGCTGGTTCCCAAGGCAAGGATATGAGTCTCATAGACCTACATGTTTAGTAAAAGCCTCGTGTCGGGTGAGAGCCTATGGGCTCTCACCTGTGGTTCATTCTCAGAGAGAAAGACGCAGAGCCACGGCTCATCTCAGCCCGGAGAATCCTTGTCTCCTTCAGATAGTGAGCTCTGCTGTCCACGGCCATGAAATGTGAACTCATTTCTGTCTGCTAGAACAGGGATCAGGGGACTTGATGGAGAGACTAGAGGGTGGATGTTGCAGACTGTGTGGTTTTTAGCTCACCAGTGTTCTAACATCAATGTTAGAGCCATATCTAGGATGGAAATGAATCCCTCTGATTGTATTCTAGTTAAGCTTTATTGACACACGTGGGGTATCAGATCATCATAGGCTCACTTCTATTCTACAGTGTCAGCTCGTTGAAGCTGGAGAGAATTTCTCTTGGCTGTTCCCTACCAGCCTGTTCTGGCTGCAACATATAGTAGCCCCTGAAATGTTGGGGTGTGGCCGTCAGGGAACAGGGCTTTCTCTTTTTGAGGCCCTCACATAATTTCATGGCAGTTTTGTCATAACTTCAGAATTTGTCCAAGAATTCCGAAGGCAGCTGTAAAATGGCCCCCATTTTGGAGATAAGATTTTATTTTCACCTCAAACCTTTGTATGTGAGTCTTGATCCTTTACATCTGCTTTCTGTAATACAAATGCAGGCTGGGCCAGCAGACATGAGGATTCTAATGGTCTGGGTTCGCTCAGACAGTTTTCGGTTTGAGAGAATGTGGGCTGCATTTTGGGACCGTGGGTTGGAGCCAGGCTGTGTTCTGTTTTGAGCAACAGGCCCCAGCAGGGAATCGGCTTTTCCAGACTTGAGCATGTTATGGTGATTTATTTTGCTTGAGCAGCCCCTGTTCGGTTATGAACCCACGAACTATTATTTTTCCACTGAGCAGTTTCCAAAATGGCTACATTCCTAAGACTTGCACAGAAGCCGAGGTGCAAACAAGATGCAGCTCCCACAAAGGCATGGCCTCAGCAGGCCGGCGCGGCCGCCAGGGCCCACTACTTATAGAAGGAGTAGCTTCTAATGGTGCTGGGAAGTGTGAAGGAGAACGAGGGAAGACATCTCATTTTAAAGTGCGTCCAGCTCAGTTTTGCATTCCAGTTTATTGCTCCGTGCTTGAGGTTAGGGCCGCTTTCTTTCTGCCCCTTTTCTTGCCACCTTGCCCGGTGCCTGCATTAGAAGACACAAACCAAATAGTTATTGAGTGGTCTAGCAACTGGGATAAACCTCAGGAAACATGGGAGAGAGCAGGAAAATGTGACGATTGCACTCATGGGCTGTGCACCTCACTGTTGTCTGAATGCCTGTGGGCAGGGTTGCTCTTCTGCAGGTTTTGTTAGGACCAACGCCAAGAAATTACTTCAAAGTAAAGATCGCAGTTAACTCTATTGAGGATGAGGGAGAAATTTAGGATTTGTGGCTGAGAGTCTCAACATTTTAAGCAACCATGGACACAGAAGGTATCACCCAGGACCTTCCGAAGAGGACTGGATCTAGATCCTATCTATAGCCTGCAGATACTCAAGGCCTTTACATAAAATGACTTGGAATTTGTGTAGAGCTGACGTGTATCCTTCTGTGTTGTGTACCCTGTGTGTTTTCAAATTTTTATTAGTGTATAAAACAATAGATTTCATTATAACATTTGATAACTATATTATCCATTATGCTAACATTTATACCCTCTTCTGTACCTCCTCTTCCCTCTGGTTCTCTTTCTTCCCCCAGGTTTGTGTGTGTGTGTGTGTATGTGTGTGTGTGTGTGTGTGTGTGCGTGTTTGTGTACACATATGTAAAATCTAGGTTCACATATGAGAGAAGACACATTACCGTGATGGCCTTCAGTTCATCCACTTTACTTTCTTCTTTCCAGCTTACTATCCATCCACTTCTAGGTTCCATATATCACTGAACACAGCGTAAACAGAGTGCCTAGCTGTTAAATTGAACACAGTGTAAACAGAGTGCCTAGCTGTTACACTCTCCCAAGTTGTACTGTATAGGGAATCATTAGGGGCACATGGTAGCAATCCCAGATATAACCTGCATGTCTCAGGTAAAGATCGGGGTTCTTATCTTCCAGGATGTTGAAACCTGGTTGAAACCATGGACATCGAACCTGTATGGACGTTCTTACTGTGGTTTCTCTTTGCGTGGGTCCACTGTGAGCTGAGCGCCCCCTAGCGGGCAGCTGGGAAGATGACAGTCATTAAGAGCAAGCTTCAATGAGGAAAAACTAATTGAGACCTGGGGTGCAGGTGAAGGTCTTTCCTCCCTGAATAACAACCTGTCCATGAGTGACTCTGTCGCAGCTTCCTCATGAGCAAGCTTGTGTAGAAGCCCAAGTCTGCTGTTGTTAGCTGTTGCTGCACAATGGAAGACGTAGTGCTTTTTCTTTTTGTTTTTGGTTTATTTAGTTATTTATTTTTTTAGGCAGGGTCTTGTGTAGCCCGGGATAGCCTTAAACCTGTGACTTTTCTGCCTCTGTTTCCCTAGTGCTGGGATCACAGGTATGTTACCATGCCTGGGGGGTCAGGGGACACCAAACCAGAAGACACTTGGGGCAGCATTCCCAGAGAGTCAACTGACAACCCGAAAGCCTCCCACCTGTGGTATTGTTAGGAGCTGGTGGCCTCGGGGCAGGGAGACGTCTCCGATCCCTGAAGAGTGTCTCACACACACAGTGGGAGTCACAAATCTTCAGGCTGCAGAGCCACATAGGATTTGCCATGTCTGAGGAAATGTTAGCAGGGACCCTGGCCATCCTAGTGCCTGGGTTGGATGCGCACCGGAGAAGGAAGTGGCCATTACCAACACTGAGCCTTCAAAGCTCCAAGTCTCTCCGAGTGAAGGTCTGTCTTATCCGAGGGAGTCATGGAAGAGCCGCCCAGAGAGTCCCTTCACAGGAAAGACAAGTCAAGGACACACATTTCCTAGTGTCCAGGATTGCCCAGAGCTGGGACCAGGGCAGAGCTACCCTAAGCAGGGTCGTAGGTATTCTACCCTGGCCTCGTGTGTAAGTCCATTACCTTTGCCTAAGGCCACCCACCCAAGGGGACTGATGAGTTCTGCTGTGTACAGAGCGCAGCTGATAGGTCACAAGCTGGTTCTCCCTTCCTGCACATGTATACAGGAGGCTAGGAACCTTTGCAATCAGAGTAAACTGGGGCAGTGTAGAGGCTGGATACCCATGGCCTGCTTACCTGAGTTTGTGGGGACAGACACCAGGCTTCTGTAACTTGGAAAGTTTTGCCTTCATTGTAACAATGTAGCAGTGTGCCACTGGGACTGTGGGAGGCTGTCGCCACCTGTCTGTCACTGTGGGTTTTCCCTACAGTGAAGCGAATGCTTGTGGATTATAGTAAAGCTTTCCAAAAGGGTAAACCCCAAGTTGGGAACACCCTAAAAGTTTTCTGCTTGGTTTATTTTGCCTCCAAACTCAGCTGTTTAACCGTGATCTGGGTCTACATTCCAGTGGGCATTTGAAATGTATCTGTTCTAAGGTAGAGCCTGTGACTGTATTCATCCGGGGACTTGGTGAAGGTCACTTCCTGCTTCCTGCTTGCTGCATGGACCATTAGTTTGATAGCAGGTCGTTTCTTCCCTCTTGCAATGAGTGTAGCACTTTGTTGGAGAAAGGCAAGAAAGCAGACAGATTCCAAGAGACATCTTGAAGGCTCTGGTGAGGATCTGGGCCCTAGGGCATTGGCTACCTCTGGGCTTCCATGGGAGCAGGATCCAGTTATGCCAGGGAGGGCAGAGAAAGGAATGGTGGAGGTCAGAGGAGCATCAGGCTGTGGCAAGGGTACAGCTCACACTCCGGTCATTGCTACCAGGTCATACTTTATGAGGAACATTTGATCACACATAGTGTAGAACCTCTCTCTTGACTGACATGTGTGCAGAGGTGTGTGACAGTTAGCTTGGAAAATTGAGGTCAGTGCCAGAATTCATATGACAAAAGTCATACCTTCAGTATATATGGGTGGCCATGGGTGAACCTCAGCTGAGATGAGCGCGCTCTGGAGATGTGTGTGTGGGAGAGCAGGAGGTTAGGGGCCGTTAATACTCCTCATGCTCTACATGGCTCATGTGAGTGGAATGAGCAGCTGGTATGCCCCATGTCACTCTGTTTGCCATGCTAGACTTGCTGGTAATGGGCTTAGGAATAGGTGAGGAGACCTCCAAGGTGTGAGCATTCATGTGTGAAAGAGATCCTTACACGTAAATGATGGCGTCAGCAGTTTTCAGAGCTGTGGGTGGAGCTTCAGCGAAGCAGTGACTCCCCATGACAAGCATAGGATGATAATTGTTTCTTGTATACAGTGGGACAAAGTATCCCCAGGATCTCCAGCCGCAGTTTCCATTCTGTACTGCCTGCCTGCCGCGGAGACTCGGCAGCTGTGAATCGGCTGTGGAGTCTTAGCCGCTGTCTCTTGCAGGTACGTGCAGTTTCTCAGTGGGCTACTGTCTGGAGCCATGAAGATGAACACCTCACCTCTGTTCCTACACTTCGTCATCCTGCACGGTGCCCCCAGCTTTGACACTGGAGGAGGTGAGAGGCTTCCCAGTCCACACTAGAGAGAGCCCTAAACAAGCGGCCTTTTCCTCCCGAGAGAACTAGGTTCTGTTCCTTGGTGATAATGTGTCAGCAGAGCTCCAGCTTTGTGAGGTGGGATCAAACCATCAATCCTGGGAGGGACAGGCAGTTACGAAGGGATTACAAATAGCCTTGTAGCCAGTACATGAACTCCTCCTGCTAGGCCAGGGTCACTCTGAGGCAGCAGCTCTGTAGAGGTTCAGCTGTGTGCTTCTTCTCAAGGTTTCCATAGCTTTGAGATAATCCAGCACAGTAGACCATCCCCTCACTCAGCATCCTTTCCTTCTTCCTCTGTGGCATATTCCCTGACTCCCTGTTTCATGTAGGCACTCACAGCATATGGCCAGAGACCTTGCCCCCTGTCCCATGCAAATGCTCACAGCTTGTGTCTGGGGCAGAGCCTGTCTCCTGCTCCCTGCTCCCTGGCTGCATCCAATCATCAGCTCATTGTAGCTGTAGCTTCTAGTCTCCCTGATTATCAGGAGTAAGGTGAACTTACAGAACTACAGGTTGTCTTTAACTCCCCGCCCCCCTGGCCCAATGGTGAAAGCAGCCCTCTGGTTGGGGGTCCAGCCATGTTACTTCGTTGGTGGAACATCTGTGCGCATGTTCATGATCCTGTCTTTCCTTGGTGTGTGCCTCTCTTTCAGCTTGCCGGCCCTTTCTGAAGCTCTACCAAGCTATGCAGCCTGTGTACACATCTGGGATCTAGTAAGTACCTGGCATGTGCTGGGTTTTTAGGGTGACTTGGGGAAGGATTGTGAAATGGGTTCTCTCTCACAAGAAGTAGAATGGGGGCCTAGTCATGCCAAGGTCCCTAGCTGCTGTTCTGAGAGGTGCATGGTCCCTGCATCTCTAGTTGGCTCCAATGGGTACTGAACAGTGGTGCCTCTGGGGCAGAGGGGTGCCATTACTGTTTGGAAGCTGGTCTACTGGAAAGCGCTAGGTCAAAGTCACCCATGGTTTTTATATCCCCTTAGTGTTTCAGGTATCCTCAGAATTTGTATGGCTTCCTAAGTTTGGTTTGCCATGATGTAGATAGCACTTTGATCACAGTGACAGAAAATGAGAAAGACAGTAGATATCCTGGCTCCTGGCACCCAGAAAGACTCATTTTTTTTTTCTGGGCTCAAATTCTGTCCCCCCCCCAGGTGCTTTCTCGCATGCAAGGATGACACTGTGGACATTGTATCCTCCAGTTGTCACAGAAGCAGTCTTTCCCCAACTTGGTACCTCTCCTGGCTGAGGCAACCCTAAGCATGACTTTTCCAGTCTGGGGCTATGATGATGCTAGAATAATTCACTCCAGCTCAGAGCTTTCTCAAACCTTTTGACTAATTTCCATAAGGTACAGCCTCTGAGTTCTGGGCTATTTGTGTAAAATCTAGTCATTCTCTCAGCTTGTACTGTGTGGTCATGAAATCGTGGAACTGTATAATGAGCTGTTTTCTTGTTCATCTGAAGCAATGTCGGCTCTGAAAACCCCAGCAGGATCCGCATCGCCATCGAGCCGGCCCAGCTGCTGAAGGGTGACATCATGGTGAGTATCCACAGGCTATGACCATTGTGTCAGCCACCCAGGATAGTGACCTGGAAGGCAGATTGATTTTGCCTTAAAACAAAACCACCCGGTTTACAACCTCCTCAAAGAAGGGGAAGTAACCAGCAGGAGAAAGGAAAACAGCATGATCCTCAGGACTTTAATTTGTGAGTAAAAGTATTTTAATTACAGTGACAGATCTTTGTCCTTGATCATCTTTTATAACAGAGCTCCTGGGTCTGTGCAGAACAAAGTCCCTACTCAGCCACAGCCCCCTGAGCATCCCGCTCCCTGACCTCCTTTGTGATCCCAGGGCTCCCTGAGTATAGTAGAGAGAGCCAGACGACTGGTGTTGTTACAGTGTGGTTATAATGATCAACACAGTGATTTCTCCAGATAATTTTGTTCTTGGAAGAGATTAAACATAACTTTTTCCACCTCCTGTCTTGACTACAAAAGAATCTATGTGTGTAAAGTTAATTTTAGGAGAGGTTTGGCTGGAAAGCCTGCAAGGCATGTGCACAGCTTCTGACATGTGTAGAATAATTTAGATATGATCTGTTCGTGGTCTTGGCAGACCTACTTTGTTGAGATGATGGGTGATTTAGGAATTTGTGTTGCGTTTTATTGTAAATAGCTCACCCAGAGTGGGCACCTCCCTGTTCTCAAGGACAGAAAGACTGACACTCAGACCTTGTTAAGAGCGGTGGGAGGTTGGGGAAAGCCTAGATGAGCAAGCTGACTGAAGATTGGGTGTGTAGCTCCCATTTCCTCTACTTTCTGGAAAACCAATGCTAAGTCTCCACCTGAGCTTTCTGTTCATGGGCTGGTGGCTTCTGTTCATACAGCTGGAGAGTGGGGACAATCCAGAAACTCAGTCCACTGGGAGGTGACTCTGTCTCTCCTCCAGTTGCCTTCCTCCCTCTGTCTTCTCCTCTCCTCTTGTCTTTCTTCACACACCTTCCTTCTTCTCCTCTATTTTTTTCTTCCCTTGCTCCATTCCCCTCCCTTTTTGCCCCTCTCAAATTTTTAGTTTTTATTCTGGTGTCCTGAGCTTCATTTTGTTGTTGTTGTTGTCTTTTTTGTCGTTGTTGTTTGGTTTTTGAGTTTCCAGTCTTAGCACTGGACACAGGAAGGAGAGAGGTAGAGAGTAGTTTCTTTGTCTTCGAGATGCCTCCTGGGAACATAGTCTGTGTTGGAGAAGAGAAGCTGACGAAGCTGCAAAGGCCAAATGAGCCAAACCTGTGTGGCTCAGGTAGGCCATGGTGGCTTGGCCTCACGCTTCCTGGTGGGACCTTCCCTAGCATGTGTGTCTTTGTTAGGAAGCTCATCAAGTTGGAAAGGGACATGCCTGGTCCTTTTCTCTTTTGGGGAGCTATGGCCTCTGCCTAGTGAGGACCTTGCTTAAGTTTTGTGAACATGAGAGGAACAAACTCACATCAGTATCCCAGGACAGTGCCCAACACTGGGATGTGGGGAGGGGTGGAGGGACAGGATAGGAGATGGACCACATCCTGCCATCCTGAAGCATTTCAAGCCTTGTCACTATCAGCAAGGTCTGTCACCTCCTCTCCCTCTAGAGGAGCCCCTGGTTAGGCACCTCTACCTTGTACTATGTGCCCCATAGCAGGCAGCAGGCAGAATACAGGCCCCAGTAGACATTGTCTATACTGTGGCCGCTGGGAAATGGATCTGTGCATATGGGGAACTGTTTATAGAGGGTCTGTGGCTGGGAGGTAACTCTTGGTCACTGAGGTGGTTCAGAGAAAAATCAGGTGGCACAGGGAATGAATGGACCTCTGCATGGGTGAGGGAGATGTTTACTGGTAGACATGCCTGGACGTGGCTTGTTCCTGGCTCTGTGTATCCTTGTGGAGCTGGCTCTTGCTTTAGCTCAGGAAAACGTTCCTGTGGATTGCCGCCATTTACCAGTTGGCTAGGTGAATGATGATGTGGGTAGCATCCAGAGGTCACCTGGAGGCAGTTCTTATCACATGTCAGTGACCCGTGGCTATTGAGTGACATTTATAAGCAGACTATTGTTTGAAGCTATTAATCTCAGGGTCTGTACTGTTCTGTCCCTTTGTAGGAAGTTTAAACTGATGGTATTTGAACCTTCAGAAAAATTTAATTTCCAACTTGAACTTGCAAGCCCATTTGACGCAAGGTGGGGAACCTCTTTAGTGTCAGTTGTGGGGTGATGGTCAGCTCTTGGGTAAGGGAGGTTGTTGTGGTAATAATTAATCTCAATTGGGGGTTTCTACCTCACTTCAGATTATTCATTTCCCAGGTAAAAGAAACAAAACTTTTATATTTCTAATAAGCCTAAGACAGCACTAGAGCTGGGCTGCCATCAACTCTCTGGCTGTTTTGTCTACTTCCCTGTTAATAACCTTGAGATGTGACTTGCCATATTACTCCTGGGCCACTCTTACTCAAGCTGGCCGGCCGTCATGGCCAGTCCTTACGATCCCTTACTCCATCCATGGCGTCTTCCTCTCTCTCTTTTGAGACCTGAGAAGGAAGAAATATTATCTGAGTATGTAGGAAGCACAAGAATGCAGCTTCCAAAAATTATAGAAATGACGGAGACAGCTGACCACCTGGAGAGTCTCTAATATTCTCTATAACATTGGATATTTATCTTCAGCCATCTGGCCCAGAACATCTGACAGAACTATACGAAGCAGAGATTATGAAGGATTTGCTTACCCCGTCTTGGCAGAGCTTGTCAGTCAACTTCCTGCATCTGTTTGTCCTCTTTGGACCATGTTTTGTCTGGTGATGAAGTGAGGGCGTTTTCTTTGCCCAGCACTAGCTTGGCACAATGGAAGCCACTCCAGATGGAGGTTTTGATGTCCATCATTTTTTACTAAGGTGAATGGGGGTACTGCCAGGAGTCGACATGTCTTAAAATCATAAAATTATGTTTAAATGCCATTTTCTGTGACTCTCTGAGGCTTTTGAAGACCACATATCTATTCACAGCATATCTAACAAACGTTGCTTGTCTCCAGGAATCTATTATGTGTTTACTGGAGGATAGATATTTCTGTTGTAAATCTAGACTAGTATCTAACATGACCACGAGCTTGATTGACTGACTCTTAACTTGCATTACTTAGTTATTTTAAATAGTTTGTAATTAAAAGGACTGGGGTTAAACCTTGTATTTTTAAATGAGTTGCATAGGCATAATACCTATGCAAGAGTTGAAATTTACATATACTATATTATAACAAAGTTAACCTTAAATTTTGAATCAATATACGAAGATTCATGCTAATGAAAACCTTAAATCTGTATCAGAATGTAGCACTTGTACCAATGGAAGAAAACTAACCTCATTTGAGGATCCCAGTTGCTCTACCTTGAAGAGTACAAGAGGCATTGAGTAGTCCGAGAGGGAACCAGTGCCCTGGTTCCAGCTAGGGCATTTCTGCACCGTGTTTCTCCCTCTCTTCATATAGCACACACGAAGTCCTGTGCGAAAGGGAGGGGTCAAGGCAGGGACAGCAGCAACCCCTGGGAGCCCCAGGCACCTCGGAGAGCAGTGCTGCCTCGGAACCAGAAGCAACCTAATGGGACGTGTTCTTAGAAGTGGAAAGTGACCGGCAGTGGGGGTTTGGGTGATCCCAAGAGCCAGTCCTGGGTGTTCTGCTGACCATGAAGCACAGCCAGTCATGGAGGCCAGGAGCCAGCCTCTGCTGAGAGCTGAAGTGAGGGAGCTTCCGGGGCCAACAGACCAGGGCCACGGCACATTGGGATGTCTTTTAGAAGTATGTTGTAGTTGAGCGTAAGCATGAGGCTTGTGCTGAGTTTGTATCAAGAAGAAGGGCTGTGCTGGTTGGAGGAGTTGTGAGCATAGGCCCCGCCCCTTTCTTCTTGCTGGTTCCCCTGGCTGGCCTCACTTGTTTAGGCTACTGCTGTAGAACACTGTTGCACTGGGGTACTTAAATGGTCTTCACGTGTGTTTACATGGATGCACAAATGCTTACATGGATGATCACTTACAGGCAATGGGACTTTCTCATAGTTCTGCAGATTGGAAGTCCAGTGTCCAGGGCTGGTAGGCTCCATATCTAGTGGGGACTTGGTTTCTTGTGTGTAATAGCACCATGTCCCTGTGTACTCCCCTACAGGAAAGGGGTCTAGAGTCTCTATAGGGTGCTAATGACACTCAGAAGGCTTAGCCTCCTGACTTCATCATGCCTGAGAGCTCCCATATTCTCCTATTGTCCCCATGGAGTTTAGGGGCTACAGACTTAACCCATAATACAGGTTGACATCTCCCCAAATGCTCTAGCTGCTGCCTGCCTGGCATCTGTTCTCTCAGGAGCTTCTCTGCTTACTTTCTAGAATCTTCTCTTTGCCTCTGACTAGGCCCTCAAACCTTCTGGTCCTCTTCCTGTCTAATTCAGGTTTAGAAAAGGGAAACTTGAGCCTAGACCCTCCACTGCCCAGCTCAGTGGTGGTACCCTCTCTAGTTATGATAGCTGCGGTGCCATATCTGTGTGTTTGCCTCTTTGGCTTGCTAAGACCCTTTGGAGCAGAGCCTTCCTTAGACACCTGGCAGCTGTCTTGGACCGAGCTCTCTCCCTCCTGCCCCAGGCTGCTTCTCTCCTTTTCCTTATTTGTGCCACTCCAGAGAAGCTGCAGTTAGCCCTCTGGAAGAACTGGGGATGACTTTCCCAAGGACGTGTGGGCATGGTGTGATACGGAGCAGCGTCTTAGGCGTGCTTTTAGGGAAACAGGAGCCAGCTGTGCTGGAAAACTGTGGTGCATAATGTGTGAGATTCAGGCTTGAGGGCCTCTGGAGGTGAACTTCATGCCACAGGACAGCTAGCTCCTCATGGGTGACTCATTTCCATTAGGAGTGCTGGCACACCGGAGGTTCTAGATCTTTCCTTAAGAGATACTTGGTTTCGATAAGACGATTTCCTTCCTGTACCCGTTTTCATTCCTCACATGGAATATTTTTAGGATTGCGTTCTGATTTGATTTACACTTCCTGTGTTTATAATTCTTTTTTGTATGCTCTGCACTTTTTTTTTCTGCAGCGTTATCAGATAGGCTGTGGGAGACGTGGAAGCTGACAAGGGTATTTTTCCATCACAGTGTAATTTTTCCTTGCACAGTTCATAGGCATGACTGCTATGAGGCTGACCTGCTGTCTGTCAGAAATCTGACAGCACTTTTGGTCCATTGTACGCCGCCAAAACGGCCATGATCAAAGGACACTCACCCCAGACTGGGTGGCTTGTGAAAGAATTTCTGTTCTCTTGCTCTTGTGGGGCTCGAAGTCTGTATAAGGTCAGGGTATTAGCAGGATTGGTCTCTCCTGGCCTATATCATAGGTAGGTGGTCTTACCAGAATCATTTCCCTGAGCCCTAACCTCTTTTTACAAGGATGCCAGCTATAGTTCATCCAAGCCAACCCTGACGGCCTTATTTAAATGCTCTTCATAAAAATGTCATCTCAAGTAGAGTCACGTTCTGAGGTCCTAGAGCTTTCTGATTTGTGGGTATAAAAAGGGCATCGGCTAGCCCACAGTGAGTGTATTCTAGAATGTGTGGTATGATTGACAGTCGGCTGTAGGTGACTGGACACCTTTGCTGGGGTTTATCACTGGCCATCACTGGTGATCAAGTTCCTAAAGTGGCTGGCATAGGAGTTCAGTAGAGACATGCTCAGGGCCTGCCCTCGGAGCTTAGACTCATGTGCTAGATTAGCTGAATGGGCAGGCAGGGAGCTGACGCAGTTGACAGGCTGGTGTATGCACAAAGATGAGCTGACATCCTGTTACAGTAGAAAAGACCCTTTTCCCTAGTCAGATGTAAATGGCAATGGCATAGCTTGCGACTGTGCTCAGCCCAGAGGGTGCAGGATCAGGAGTCCCAGTCAACTCTCAGATCCTAGTCTGTGGAGCCTGCCTTGTACCATAGCTCAGAAGTCCCATGCTGTTGGTCCCACCTTGAGAGTTTAGGAAAGAGAAGATGCTGGAACATGTTCTGTGCTGGCAGTGCTCCCACGACAGTGAGTGAGCTGAGCCATCACCGATCCTGTGTCCTGGGCTTTGGCAACTCTGGACTTACCCCACATTCCTCCTCTACAACCTTGCCCAGCTCAAAGGAACCAAATAGATGTTCAAAGCACAAGCCAGCCCCTGCGGGCCTCACTGTCGTGCTGTCCTTTACTTCTGCCCACAACCACCTGACATGTTGTGCTGTGTATGTAGTGTACAAGCCTGAAGTATGCAGGTGGGGAAATGTGTTAGGCTCAGGTATGCTGGTCGTTACGTTTCCCACAAGGGATCTGGCAGCCACTGTGACTTGGAACGTTCCCCACAAGGGGCAGAAAGTGTGTCTAGATTTACCTCCCAGAGTCCTCTGTGTGAGCAAACTGCCCTTGGGTTGTAATAATGGCAGAAGGCTGCTTCTGGACCATCTTTCATCTTACTGCTTCTAAGACGCACCTTGTCCCCTTAAGCCAATCAGAATCCTCCTTCATTTCAGTGACTGTTACCTTATGTGCGGACCTGCTGCTTTTTTCTGCACTGAGACAGGTAGCAGAGATAGAAAGGAGCAGATTCCGAAGAAGGAATGGCCTGGTAGAGCTGTAAGTGACTCCTGAGAAAGAGAGCTCTCTATTATACCTTTTGGCTGGTGACCAGCAGGTGGCGCTGTGACTGGCGACAACAAAGCTGACATTGATATATCTGCTTTGGGCTATCCCTCTGACCTTTCTTAGTGGACCGCTCCTGTCTTTACAAAGTGCTTTTCACAAAAGGTCAGATTCTGTGATCCTGCTTCAAAGTACACTGTGGTCAGGTGTAAGGCCCTTCCCTGGGGAGGCTCCCTGCAGCTTATGTAACCTGCTCAGGAATTCACGCTGCTGCAGGCCTGCCAGGAACCTGGCAGAGAGCCTGGGGCCTGAGCCAGCTTGCCCCCTACCCGTCTCAGCACTTGGTCCAGAGCTTGTAAACATCTTTCCATCTGGCATGCTCTATCTTGCTGCCCTGCCTGGGCAAACCACAGCCACTTGTACTTTGTCTTTATGGTTGCTGGCTTTGTGACCAGTGACTGGGCTTGTGAGTACAGGTGAAGCCGCCTTAAGGAGTTGCACAAATAGCACTGGTGTTTGTTGTTTCTTACAGTGGGCACTTGTGTGTGACCAGGGAAAGGTAGAATTGTGTCCTCAAGCTGCCCCAGCAGAGGCCCTGGGGGTGGATCTCTGTTGTATCTGTGACTGTATTCTTTTGCAATTTTCTTTCTTTCTTTCTTTCTTTCTTTCTTTCTTTCTTTCTTTCTTTCTTTCTTTCTTTCTTTCTTTCTTTCTTTCTTTCTTTCCTTCCTTNTCTTTCTTTCTTTCTTTCTTTCTTTCTTTCTTTCTTTCTTTCTTTCTTTCTTTCTTTCTTTCCTTCCTTCCTTCCTTCCTTCCTTTCTCTTTCTCCTTCCTTCCTTCCTTCCTTCCTTCCTTCCTTCCTTCCTTCCTTCCTTCTTTCTTTCTTTCTTTCTTTCTTTCTTTCTTTCTTTCTTTCTTTCATCCTTTTGTTCGTTCGTTCGTTCGTTTGTACCTCCATTGTGTTTTTTGTTGCGGCCCATATCTGCTCACCTTTCCTTGCTTTTTGTTTGTGACTTGACAGTGTTGGGACTCTGGAATCACACTCAGCTGGGAGGGAGATCATGGCATAGTCCCACAAAGCGGGGATGGACCAAAATGGGACTTCCATTTCTCTAGGGGATGTTCGAGTACTCTGTTCTTCTTAGCGAACGTAAGAGGAACTTTGGGTCTCCCTTGTCTGTGCCTAGCACATCGGGAGGAGAGTGGACACTGACTGTCCTTAAGAGCTGACTCACCCAGCTCAGGCATTGTTCCTCCCCAGCCTTCCAAGGGCTGGGTGCCTGCCTTTAGCTTAAGGACTCAGTTTTTTACCTGGTCCCAGGCCCCATCATCCTATCATCTAGTTGAGGGTGTAGATATATCTTGGTACAAATGTAAGGAAATAAGGTTAGGGCAAGGTTTCCAGACTGTTTCCTCAGAGCACAAGAAAAGGAGACCACTCAGACTCTTCCATGGCTGTCGCCACTAACAGCAGGTCTGAGCACCACGATTCCCTTCCTAGAAATTCATGCTTTAAGTTAATCATTAAGTAGTATAACTTGCATGGTTGTTTATCAGCATGTATGTATGATTAGCTCTAGGGCTTGCATGGATACGGACATGTGAAGATGTTCACATACCTTATAAAACAGTTAACTCCTTACATACACCGTATGTACATTTCCTACCTACTTCAAATAATTTCTAGATTGCTCATCACACCTGCTAATACAATATAAGTACCATGTAAATAGTACTCCACAGTGTTTAGGGAATGGCTGTGAGAAGAAAGCCTACATGTGTTCTGAAGTTGATTGAGTCTATAGGTACGCAGTCTACGATACGGACAGGCTAGAGTAATCATGGAGATGTCACAGACAGGTAGATTTGTAAGGTCTCTTAGTACTTAGTAGCTATATATACGCTGTCAAGTAAAGCTGCCATCCATCTTACAGTGAAAGAACGAAGGGTTCCAAGAGGATGAATGTCTCTGAGTAAGGAGTGCTTCTGCTGAGTTGGGGGTCAGTGCAGGTGCTCCTTAGGTGGGCTCTATGACAGTCATCATTCAACACAGTGCTTGCCACAAAACTGACCATCACGTTGAATTGTTTCAAATGACAATATTCCAGAATCTGAAAGCAGAGGATCAGGGTATTTTAGAAACATTCTGTAGACACACAAGTAAGTAAGTACATGTTAAATCCAGAGAACCAAAGTGGTTTCGGATTGGCCAGTGATCTTCATGAAATGCTTTCTAAACAAGCGGCTTCTGGGGCCCCATGTTAATGCTGTGTTGTCCTTTCTACTCAGTAAGCAGAACAGTTCTGATCTTTGACCACTGTGGCTACAAAGATTAATTGATACTGATGCTGAGCGGGTCATTATTGGACCTTCTTGTGGGTGACAGAGGTCACCAGATCAGGGCCCTAGCTATCAGGACTCTTCTCAAAGTCTGACCTGTTATAATGGTAGGCCTGTGGGGAGTCCTGAGAGAGGGGAATATGGTGTGATGTGTGTGTGTGTGTGTGTGTGTGTAAAACATTGTCAGAATACCTACAGGAGAGGTCACAGAAAAACAGCACAGCATTGCTCAGTGACAGATCATTCTTGTTGACATTCCTAGGAGTGTTTGAGACCTTGTGATGTATTAGATAAAAAAATTGTAAGCAGGAGATCACACCAGGCCCAAGGTACCTGCAGCTGCCCAACCTGTGGATACCCATCCTTTCCCTCCCACGCCTGGGTTGGACAGACTTGAGATGCCTGGGTTGTGAGTCAAAGTGTTTGTGTGTAGCTGAGGGATGGCCAGAGTAGGTGTACTCGGAGTACGTAGCCCCGGGAAGGATCTGGGGAAGAGGAAAGGACTAGGGAGGTGGCCACAGGAGAAGAATGCTAGTAACTTGAGTGGGTGGAAGGCGAGTCGAGACCACTGAGAACAGAAGAGACTGTGTGGCTTTGTTACGTGCCCCTGTGTCTGTGTCTGTGTCTGTGATCTCCCGATGCCCCTGTGTTCACCTAGTCAGGTCCACAGGCCCCTCTCTCCTGGCTGTCCTTCCTCACTATCATGCACGTGCTTGAGTGGACCCAGCTAGATCCACGTCCCCTGCTTGCCCTGACTTCCTGAGACCTTGCTCTTCAAATATTTATTCTCTTAAGTGTGTATACAATTTGGGAGCAAGACTGGATTGAAAGGGACCTCACTTTTCCTCTCCTGTCCCCACCCTGACCCTTGTTACTTCTCTAAGGCAGCCAGAGGAGAACAGGACAGGGTTAGCCAACACAGGGCCTTATTGGAGGGCTGTGTAGAATCAGTCTTGGCTGAGTGGACTAAACATTTGAAGAGTAGTTGGTGTGAGGCATGAAGGCTCTGAAGAACATTCTGGAAGGATGTCTTTGACCCCAAAAACCATCTTGGATTTGAACTCTGCTGAAGAGTCAAAGGTTCCACAACAGAGAGTAGAAGACCTGGGCCAACCTGCCATTGGTTGTTGGGAAGCCAGCATGGCTCTTGGGTCTTCTTCATTCTTGATTGTGGATAGACAACTGCAAATTTTCTGTGCCAGGACTACTAGAGATGGGGTCTGTGTCTTCATCCTCATGGAGGTTGCTTGGGAGGAGCCTGTGCATGTTTGTCAGCACGAGTATCCCTTGCAGGCTGTTTCCTGGAAGATAGCACAGTGTAAACAAAATTTGGGTCTGCCCAAGGGCTGTGGTGCCCAGCCTTCCTGCCTCGGCTTCTTGGCCTTCGATTTTCTGGAGTTTCCGTGGGATAGTTTCTCTGGTTAGAGTTTGATTGAGTTGTCACATGCCCATGTTCTTGCCTGGTTGTTGGGTATTGAGGTTTGATGCCTTGCTTCTTGTTTGCATTTGTGAAGTATGATGTTTTCAAGCCATCCTTTACCAGGGAGAGTGCTTACCACCATTTCCCGTGACATCGTATGCCACGGTGGGCACTCTAGAGTCTCATTGCTGAGTTCAGCTCAGTCCGCCTTGGACCCCTGGAGACTCTGGCTTGTGGCTCTTACTCTGCCAACTGAGTGATGTCCTTTTCACAGCCCGTCTTCTCCCCACTGTGGCCTGGTGTGGGGAAGCCTTTGGTAGCAATATAAGACAGGGCACACCAGGCATTCACTTTGGCCATGGTCCTACAATTGCTGTATCCTGCTTGTCAACATAGCCATGCAGGGATCTGCATGCAGCCTCAGTTCAAATCACAGAAGTGATTCTAATACTTCCTCTAAAATGTCACCTGCTAGGACCCTGGGCACCTGGGAAAGGGAACGGCATCAATGCTTGTCTCTCTGTCTGGGCCTCTGTGAACCCCCTCCTCCATTTCCCTACCCCCTCACATTCTAGGCTATACTCAGCAGGATGACAGCAGTAACCAGTGTCTCCATGGTGTGAGAACCAAGAGGCGTTAGGTGGCAACATGGAGATTTGAGATGAAAGGGAAATGTCATTGCAGTCAGCTGTTAAAAAGCTAGACAAGAGACCACAGATGTCTTCCAACACAGCTCCGCCTGATGGGTGTGGTCTTTTGAGATTTTCCTTTTGTTAAGGTAGCAAGGGGGCCGTAGGGAGACGGTTAGTGGTGTGCTGACTGATTATCTGCCTCCGCGGTATTTTCACATGTCCACTTTGAGTGTGAACGCAGCTGCTCAGAGGCCATACCATCGGCACTTTGGTGCTAAGCAGTGAGCTCTGCCCCTCAGCCATTGCCTGCTTTTTCTTCCCCTCTTAAACTAGGTGAAATGCTATCACAAGAAGTTCCGCTCGGCCACCCGTGATGTCATTTTCCGCCTGCAGTTCCACACCGGAGCTGTGCAGGGCTACGGGCTCCTGTTTGGGAAGGAAGAACTAGACAGCGCCTGCAAAGGTGAGCGGATAAAGACCCCTGGGATGTCAGAAGTAGCGTCCTTCCCTGTCTTCCTTCCCACTTGCTCGTGGAGTTACTGCCAACATAACAAAACGGAGTTGATCTGTGGATGAACAACTCAGAGAAACCAGGAAAAGGTTGACACTCCGCTCGTGAAGGTGGTGGGTCAGAGCTTTGGGAACAAGCTTGCACTGGCTGGGTTGGAAGGGCAGCGACAGTGTGTACACAGTGTGGTTGTGCTTCTTTGTTTCAGATGACCGTTTTCCTGACTATGGCAAGATTGAACTGGTCTTCTCGGCCACACCTGAGAAGATTCAAGGTAGGTAACTGGCAGGACAGTGGGCAGCCAGCCTAGCTCAGGCTGGAGTCAGTTGTGAGGACCCTGAACTTGTACTAACACCTCCCACCTTGACCATGCGTGCGTGCGTGTGCATGTGCGTGTGTATGTGTGTGTGTGTGTTTGTTAGTTGTGCTGCTTGGGGTCTTGTGTATCTAGGGATGCTCTACTGTTAAGCTTGGTCTTTTATTATTTATTATTTTTTAAAGATAGTTAGGGATAGGTGACTTTGAAACAATAACACTCACTTGGGAAAGACCAAAAGGTATAGTATGACTTGCCTAAGGTGACCCCACTAAGGAACCCTTACAGGCTGGGGTGCTTGTTGGTGTCCCCGAGGGTTCACTTACATCCATGAGGTTGTACCAAATGCTTGCTTTTCCCCTCAGAAAAAGTATTTAAAAAGGATTGCCAGTACAGTATGCTAAATGTCTGTGTGTTTTAGAAAATATGTTTAAAATGGTGTGTGTGTGTGTGTGTGTGTGTGTGTGTGTGTGTATATCTATCATTAGATATATCTGTAGTGAAATGTACTGATCTGTCTCCAGGCCTCCTGTGTGTGACAGTTTCAAGTATGGTTACTTTGTAGCCTAAGCTGTGACATCTGGTCATCTGTCCTCAACCTTCCCAATACTGAGACTGGCTATGTGATCATTTTAACTCCATTCTTAATTACTTAGAAAATGATTACTCTTTTAGTGGGCTCATCGTTAGAGATTTGGGTAGGAACCATGAAATGCAAAGCTCACATGTTAATATTTCCTGTGGTGTTTTGAGATGCTGGGCTTTGCTAAGTAGCGGTTGTGCCCCATAGGATCGGAACATCTGTACAGTGACCAGGGAGTGACTGTGGACTATAACACAGCAGACCCGCTGATTCGATGGGACTCCTATGAGAACATGAGTGCGGATGGAGAAGGTGAGTGCCTCTGCTTCTAATGGAACGTGCAGGGCAGAGATGGCATGTCATCACGGCTAGATTGGCAGAGCTCTGCTCTCGTTCACAAGATGAAGATCACCCTCACCCCACAGCCCCCGAGCTACACGTGTCTGGCACTGCCAGTTTTGAAGGGGCTCACAAGGATCAGGCTTGGTGAATTTTCAGAGCTGTAGCATATGCAGGGCTGATGAAGCCTCCTGACTGGAGCCAGAAGTGTGTTCTGGCGCAGCACGCTGACTCCCAGGAACGTCGTATCTTGGGCAGGGGCAGTGTGCACTTGCTGCATATTCCCAGGGTCGTGGACCTTCCGGCACTGTTCATTTGCTTGTTATCCAGGTTGTAGGCAGATGTCCACTCTGTCTGATCACCTGCCGAATGTACACTGTGGCTCTCTGGAGATCCACAAAGGAAATAGAAAAAAAAAAAAAAAAAAAGGGACAGTCATCTCTTGGGGCTACTGAGAGAGAATCCCTTGGGGTTGATTTCTGAGAAGTGGGCATTCAGGTTTCTTTGGTCTTTAATCTTTTCTGGTGTTAAATTTACCTGGATTACATAGTGAGTTCCAGGACAGCCAGGTCTACACACAGAGAAACCCAGTTTTTTTTTTTTCTTCCCTGAGACAGGGTTTCTCTGTATAGCCCTGGCTGTCCTGGAACTCACTTTATAGACTAGGCTAACCTCAAACTCAGAAATCTGCCTGCTTCTGCCTCCCGAGTGCTAGGATTAAAGGCATGTGCCACCACGCCTGGCAGAAACTCAGTTTTGAAAAACCCTAAAAACAAACAAACAAACAAACAGTCCATTTTATATATTTATCATGGTTATAGAGAGGTCAAAATGCCACAACTCGTGTGTGTGTGTGTGTGTGTGTGTGTGTGTGTGTGTGTGTGTGTGTGTCGGATGTCAACAAGGCTTGCAGAACTTGTTCTTTTCTTCCTGTCACATATGTTCTGGGGATCAAACTCTGGTAAAGTGCTAATCAAAGCCCTAGTACTGAGCCTGAGAGGGTGCAGGAGACCAGTGGCTAGATTAGAACTGGAGAGCCATGGAATGACGGAGCCTGTAATTGACTATACAGAAGGGCCACCAAAGACACACTGGGGTATTTCACTGGCATGGTCTTTTATATTTTTTAAACTACTAACTGAGACTCAGACCTGTGTAGAGAAAGAAAATTGAAGTCATGTTTGTCAAGTTAGTGATATCCTGATGGGAGACATCAAACACCAAAGACACACTGGGGTATTTCACTGGCATGGTCTTTTATATTTTTTAAACTACTAACTGAGACTCAGACCTGTGTAGAGAAAGAAAATTGAAGTCATGTTTGTCAAGTTAGTGATATCCTGATGGGAGACATCAAACACCAAAGACACACTGGGGTATTTCACTGGCATGGTCTTTTATATTTTTTAAACTACTAACTGAGACTCAGACCTGTGTAGAGAAAGAAAATTGAAGTCATGTTTGTCAAGTTAGTGATATCCTGATGGGAGACATCAAACACCAGTGGAGTTCTTCACACTAGCATCAGCTTCTTGTCCATCACTAAATGGAAGTCTGGGGAGATCCAGGAAGACGGCATCTGTGCCCAGGGCTAGATTTAACAGTTCTATGTCTCCCTGTTTGTACTGGAGAAATCACATGCCTTTCTGTGCTGGGGAGGGTGAAATTTCAACAGAAGGGACTGCTGGGATTTGAAATCCATATGGATCTGAAGTGGCGCCAGGGGTGAAGTGTGAAAGCTCCAGGCATTAAAACACAGGTAAAATTTTGGGCTGAGCAGGCAGGTGTAGACAAGGCAAACCTTTCTATCTGTGTTTCTTCCCGGTGTGAATCATTCGGAAGCCTAATCCTTCAGTGCGGCGTAGAGAAACAATTATAGCTGAATACTTTCGGAAAACTTAGCACTGCGCCTCAAAGACCCATACTGTACGTAGAGATTATTATGGGTCCCTTGCCAGTTTTATTCTTATGAGGTTGTTATTAGTCTTAACCCCAAGGGTATATCTTATTGATGTATGATAGTGTGTGACATGGTCCTTTCCCATTGGCCATGCTTCTGCTACCTTCTGTTGGAGAAGAGTGGCAGGCCCCCTTCTTTCTACAGGATGGCTTAAGGCAGGAAGGATAAGGGACACTTTGGAAAACAGGATCAATCAAAGTATTGGCCCTGGGACAGGGAGGAGATGGTGACCAGACAAACTGTTATTGGCTAGAATAGAACCAGAGAGTTATGCAATGAAGTAGCCAGTGGCTGTGAATAGGGACCACCAAGGGCCAGGGTCATGTGGCTAAGAACTCTTGCTGGAATTGTGGCATTCTTCGTATGATGGAAGTCAAGTTATTTACATAACAGATGGAGTACCCCAAGAGCCACTGTCCAAGGCTCAGGTTAAAGGATGGAGAAGAGTGGATGGGACTTGTGATATCAGGGATTTCAGTTCGTTGTCACCTCATTTGCATTGCTTTCGGCTTGTGGCAAGTGGATCCTGGCAAGAGGGAGGACCCGGCAGCTCTCCTCACCTCACACCTAGGAGGCACAGAGAGGAAAGGGCAAGGGAGAGGATGGAGCCTTTCTATACCTGCCTGTAGAGACTGCCCCTCCACTCAGGCCCCTCTTACTGTGATGTTACACCCAGAGGCAATGATTGTCAGAGAGGCAAAGGCAGCCATTCCACACACACTCATTATGCTACTGTGTGGTAACAGAATGTCACAGATTTGTGTCTTGCACAGGCTTGGGGGCTGGAAAGGCAAGATCAGGGTGTCAGCAAAGTGGCTTCTCCTTAGGTCTGCTTGCATACTGCTGCCTTCTTGCTGTGTCTTCGCAGCTGGATGGTGGTTAAGAGAGCTTCCTGGAGTACCTTTTATAAGGGCGCTCTTCCTATCACAAAGGCTCCTCTTCCAGCCTTAATCACCTGCCGATACCATCTCCTTGGATGTTGCTTTTCAACATAAAGGATCTTAGAGGACCACAGGCATTCAAACTACAATAGATATGTATTTATTGAGTGAGAAATTATTTTGTCTTTAGATATTTACTCTGAGTGTCCCCCTTGGGGTGACTATTCTTTCAGTAGCTTCTAAGCTGGGCAGCATGGTCAGGAGGGAGAGCTTATACTAGGTTGGGTGGTTTCATGTTCTGGGGCTCTGCAGTTGGACTGTCTGGCTGGTGGCAACCTAATGTTCTCTAAATAGCCAAGGCTTAGTTCTGGGGTCAAATGGACTGCATATGCACACAATGTAGTCATGACTTGGCTATATTGTGTTTTAGCAGCACCTGGCTACAGCCAGCTCAGACTGTTGAAGGATGGCAAAGACTTTAAAATCACTGTTCCTCACATCTCACAGATTCTCTCAGGCTGGGGTGAGGCTTCCACTGGAAACAGTGCTCCAGGCCCGGGACCTGTATTACCAGCCAGCTACACTGTTGCAAAGGTTTAGAAAATTGGGTCAGAGGGACAGAAGGAGGAGTAAGAAATGGTAGAGTTTTATTTTTCCATTGGAAATCAATTTATATTTATATTTTCTGCACTTTTATTTGCAAAATGCAAACTATCATTTAAAAAAAAGTACCATCCATGTTATAGCCTGGAGACAAAGCTCTTGCCACTGATGTACTTTAGGCCTGGTTTCGCACATAAGTGCGCACTTTCAGAGTCTTGTTTTTTTTTTCTTACCTCACCTGCCTGAGCGTGTGTGCGTCTGTGAGCAGTTTCTCCCAGGTCTTGCTTTGTCACGTTCTGTTGCATTAGACAGGTCACCACGGTGCATTTGATCCTATCGCTGCCACCCTGTGGGACTTCTGTGTTTCCACTGTTGTACCTAAGACCAAGGCCAGCGCGGAATAGAAGATCCATTCTCATGGCTGGAAAGTGAGTCCTTTCCGATGTCCCCTCTCCCTTAGCACCCATGTCCTCCTCAGCACCCCTCAGGCAGGGGGAGGCTGGACTCCGGTGTCTTGTGCCAGGCAGTCCCTGGCTCTTGCCAGGGGTCTGCAATCCTTGGCTTGGGTCCCTGGACAGAGCCACCCCTTGGCAGGCAGAGAGCAAAGCCTCAGCTACATTTCTTGCCAGAGCCCAAGCCTCAAGCAGCATTAGTCCTGACAGCTGTCGTGAGCTTTGAGGAGTAAAGGGGGGTTTGGCAGCCTTTGAAACATTTTCTTTTAGCTGAAAAATGGGCTATTACAATGCTCCCTTTTACCCCCACCCCTGCCTATAGTTTCTGCTGGTCTTAAAAAAAAAAGGAGCTGAAATATTGACTTAAGCCGCATTTATCTCTAGAATGCCTGCTGCCGTGGAATGAGCCCGCCACAGCTGCCTTTTGTCAGGGTTCATGTTAGGCAAGCGCTGTGTTTTATGCCTGATGCCCCACTTTCCATACTAAGAAAAAAGCCACCCCGGAATGTGTTCCAAGGTGAGCAAGAGGGCACAAATGTCCCATCTCCAGTGTGGGGGTGTACATGCGGTCTTCATTATTCCTGACCTCATGGGTCTCTAGTCCTGCTGGACAGTGACCTGCTATGCTTGCAAGTTGTGTGGCCCCTGGCCTCTCCAGGGTACTTACTGTCATCCTGAACAGGGAAGAATGTCCTGGCGTGGCAAGGTGCCAAGAAGCTCATGGTGTGGGTGTGGCCTCCTTCAGTAAGCCTGCCTATGCTATTTCATCTTCATCTTCATAAGAACCTATGAGCCCTCACAGAGATGAAAGGAACAGCAGTTCCCAAGAAAAGTGAAAAGATGGGGGCTTCAAGCACCCTGGGGGCCTCCTGGAGCTTACTGTTGGCAACGCTAGCACCGTCCCCGAGGTGTATTGTTTTCAGGATCATTCAGGTCAGAGCCCTGTCTGCCTTTCTCTGTGCGACACTTATGCTGGACATCATTGGGTGGATTGTGTTCCCATGGACCAGAGCAGATGGGATTACTTAGCTGGCGGGGAGATACAGAATTAACTTGACTGTGATGGGCTAAGGAAGGTCTCCTAGCAGCCCATGACCTCTGTGAAGGTCATGAAGGTAACCAGTGTGCGTGGTGTGCTGCTGGGGACTCTGTCCCTACAGTCCTGGCTTCTTCTCTTCTCTGCTGATTTTTTACACGGGCAGTCTAGACTGGCTTTCCCTCTCCCATCATTGGGCCTCAAGCCCTCCATTGCTGTGCATATGGCTCTCTGTAAAGCCATCTCGTCTCCCATTTAAGTCCCCACAGTGCCATCACCACGGACCCCAGTCCCTTCTGGGTGGTGTGTGGGTTTGCTCTGACTTTGTTCTATAGAACAAAGGGAAGAACTTTTATTCATCATATATTCATCCATATCGGCATGCATCATACGAGCAGTCTACTTCATTGTTGGCAAGAGCTAGTTTCAGGACTGTCTCAGACACCAAAATGCATGGATGCTCAAGTTGCGATCTTCAAAGCGAGATAAGATTTGCATATAATCTACATGCTTAACCCATTCCAGGTTTCTTATAATGTCTACCACAATTTTAATACTAATTAATATTTCACTGTTTGGAGAAAGGGACACACACACAAAAATCTTTATGTTTAAAACAGATGCAATTTTTAAATAATTTTTTTGATCTGTGATTGGTGGGTTCCATGGTTTCAGAACCCACAGACATGGTAGGCTGGCCAAAAAATAAAATTCACGTTAATAGTATAGAGGGTGTGCCATAGAGTGGAATTTGGAATACAGGGATTAAGAAAAAAAGCAAAGAGAGTGGTCACTCCATTAAGTGTCAAACGCAGGGCATCTCTACTGGACAGTACGTGAGGTCCATTGTGTAAACTTCAGGACTAATAGGAGCATACAAGGCTTGTGCCCTATCCTGAAGTGTCAGAAAGCTATGAATGCCTTGTTATTTGACAGCGAGGCTGGAAGAGCCATAAAACTTGAGAGCCTAGCACAGCACTGTTCTAGAGGATGCCCCACAGGCATTAGAGTCAGGAGCGCAGGGGAGGGAGAGGAGGGTTTATAGAGCTCCTAGTCAAGAGCAGCTCTAGTCCTGGAGGATGGGGGTTTCAGGCCCTCAGAAGTGGATGGGTAACACAACCACAGATCAAACAAGGACCAGAGGAATGAAAGACTCCCGGGTGGCTTGGCGTTGCACAGGAGAGTTGCTGGGCCATTCCCAAACCCTTGGTTCCCTGCATTGACCTCCTACTCTGACCACACCCCTTACCGGTCTAAGGGTGAACCATATGAGGGCATCTCCAGGTCTGGACCCTGACACTTTAAGGGGATGGATACCTTCCATTCTGGTGCTCAGGCTTGGCTTCCTAGGCAGCTATAATTGAGCTGTGTGGGAGTTCCCTCTGCGGCTGTGGAGTGGACAGTCCAAAGGGCGCTCAGATCTGCAGTCCTAAGATGGCCAGATCCACTGCTCAGTATGTCTGTGCTTCTGTTAGCTTCTGGGAATCATGGGGTTCGTCCTGGGCACTTCCTCATTGGTAGGATGAGATGCTCTTGTGGAGCATCCAGGGACATGTTTTTTCTTCACATGCTGTTGGCTACAGCCCTACTCTATGAATGGGTGACTGTCAGATAGGAGAATTTCTCTAGATCTTCTTTCTGT
The DNA here is from genome assembly GCF_900095145.1 of Mus pahari. Taxonomy (NCBI): domain Eukaryota; kingdom Metazoa; phylum Chordata; class Mammalia; order Rodentia; family Muridae; genus Mus; species Mus pahari. Next base: position 21,028,396 of record NC_034602.1, read on the forward strand.
GGCATAAATAGTCGTGAAGAGATTTGCCGACGATCTTGATATCTGCTGGAAATATCACTGATGGGAGTGCATGTGCCAGTGTGTTGTAGCTCGACACAGCTAACATAGCTGCATAAGGAGGTTGAGGCAGGCAGAGGTATGGAAACACAAATGAGGATTAGGTGTGTGATTGGGGGGGGGCGGCGTGATCTTTTGCCATGGTAGATAATGGCAAGGGCGATGCCAGTCTGAGGTTGAATAGGGCAGGCAAGCTTCAGAAGAACTTTGTATATAGTGCTGCTGGGTCAGTTAGCTTTCCTGTTCCTGTGGTAAAATGCCCAGCAGAAGCAGCGTGAAGCCCCAGAGGTTTATTTCATCTCCCACTTGCAGAGTTCTCAGTCCATTACGGCAGGGAAGACTAGTGATAGCAGCTTGCATAAGGCTGTTTCTGTGGCATCCATCAAGAAGCAAAAAATATGGATGGGAACCAGGGCAGATATAACCTTCAAAGACTTACCTCTAGTGAGCTACTTCCATCTATCCAAACATCCATCCATCCATCCATCCATCCATCCGTCCATCCATCATCCATCCATTACCACCACCCATATGGTTCCCAGCCTTCAAGTCAGTGGTATGAGTATGAATTGAGTTAAACATGAACAAATGGGGATGTTTCACATCCCAGCCAGGACTGCGGCAGGGCTCTTGTGCCTGTTTATACTACATAGTTTTCTGTGTTTGAATCAGAATTGTCTGTGAGGACTCTGCCTGCAAAAAAATCTCTCAACTTTATTTTTGTTTGGCTTACCACAGTGACTCTTTATATTATGACAGCTTTCTTAATGTACATTCTGCTGTTTCTGAGTCCTGCCTACCGAGCTGGTTAGGTGAAAAGCACTTCACGGAACACCTTGTGCTGTTAAGGGACGATGATCCGTATGGGTATCCAGTCCTACTCTTACAGAGCTCCTCCTCTTGATGATAAATCTAGGCCACACACTGCTGTCACCCAAGCTCCAGAGGTCTCCTTTCATTGACTCTGTGATGTAACAGTTGTGTGGCACTTTAGGTGCTGTGTGACAAAGCTGAGGGCAATGGCTCTCAATAGCTATCTGAACCCTGAGAAGCCTCTGCTCTGAATTCAGAGCCATAATCCAGTCATGGACTATTGACTTTTGAAAATGGATGGAACCTGTTGGGAAAGAAAGTGTGATGTCGATGCTGCCAGAGGACAAGTGCCAGGCCCTGGCTTCCATCCCATTAAGAAGACTTTTATTATTATTGGTGCTGCTCTTGTTGTTTTAATTCTCCAGTGGTGCTAGAGAAACTGTCTGAAAACATGTGTCATTCTGTAGTGTTGCATGAAGTGACCTTATGAATGTTGAAGTGATGGCCCCAGGAAAAAGAGATTTGAGTGAATTTGACCTTTGTCCTCGCCTCTCAATCTCTAGCCAATGCACTATCCTGAGGTCTCCCTCCCAGGAGGAAGCAGGAACACCATCTCCTGAGACACCCTCGGGTGCTTCACTCTACCTTCCAGAGGGGGCACCATGAGAGTGTGGCAGGTGATGGAGGCTGGGATGGTCCATCTGTCCCACTACAGTTTCTGTGTCTTTGTAGTCCAGCTGTCAGGTGACATCACTCTCAACGTCAATTTCCCCTCTGCATCGCAGTCACGGACTGCATCTCTAGCTTTCTCTGATGACCTCACCCTCTTAGCTAACACACACAGTGACTCAGCCTTAGCCTTGTATTCCATCCCCAGGGCTTGGAACCTTTGCACTCCAGTCTCACCTGTGGGACTAGCAGTTCAGTTCTTGCTTTGCCTTTCATTGTCTTGCCTGAGATTGGAACCAGGGTGTGGCTCCCTCCACACAGCTTCTTTTCTCACACTTCAAGTCTCTATGGAAACCCTGCTGTTGTCACTTCCCACTGTTTCCTTCCATTAAGGTACAAATGGCTGCACAGTGATGTCGCAGGGACACCTGCCTGGCTCTCTTCTATGTCCTCCATGGGAATACCATCCCTCTTAATGCCAGGGAGATGTGAGACTGCAGCTTTATTTCTACAAAGCCTAAGATTGTGTTTCTCATTTCTGCCAAGTCTAGGAAAGCTTTTGACGACAGTATTTGGTCGATGGGATGTAAAACAGCAGAGACAGGAAGCTGTGATTAGGGAAAGCCAGTGGCCCTTCCTCTTGTGTATTTAGCTCATGTGTTCCCACCCACTGGATCATCTCACACTTGGCTGAACGGTAGCCCCCCTCTTTTCTCTTGGAGATTTAAAATGTACCAAGAAAGGAATGTAGATCAAGCCTGTGGGGCTGTGGCCTAGGCACTCCTCTCTTTCAAAAATTAAGGAGTCATGGGAGAGAAAATTTGTCTGTGAATGCATTTTAAGGGCAAAAGGAGGAGCTTAAAAAACAAAACAAAACAAAAGGTTCATCTACAAGAGTCTTTTCAGACAGGTCTTCTGTGTAGTCAAGCATCCCTCACCCTGCCTTGCTTGTCAGAGCTGCCTCTCCAGCTCCCTGTGCCCTGAAGCTCCGGACTGGGAGACCAACATGCTTAGTCCTTACGGAAGTGGGAAGTGTCTCCTGCTGATTATGGGGGAGTTGTTTGGGAACAGTGTGACATTTCCAGGGCCAGTAGCTTTCTGACTTTAGTTTTGTAGCTTTGGGACCCCGTGCTGGTACTTACGGGGGGGGGGGGGGAATCCCGTCTCCATCCAGCCTCCTATGCAAGTTCTCCCTTAGCCTCTGGTCCCACCGTTGTCTCTTTATATTGGCTTCTTACATAGAACTTTATCTGAAGGTTGAGCTTAGTCGTTGGCAGTTGGAAACCCCCTGCCCTGTGTGCCATTTTCTGGTATCTATGAGTTGAGATTGTTTTTTAAGGTTCACATACAAGACTTGTGATAACAAACACACACTGCAGTATTTAAACAGTCTTGCCTTCCCCCTGTAGGTTCCAGGACAGAGAATAAAAATAGTTTTGAGTCTTATAGGTCCTGTGAAAGGCTGGGTGAGAGGGTAGAAGGAAAGGTCAAGGCAGGGAGTATGCTTCACACTTGAATTAGATTCAGCCTGGATTGTAAGACCTAGCATGTATGGAAACCTAGCATGTATGCACACGGGGCAGGCTATGGACACAGTACATACCTCTCCTTGTTGGTATTTCAGTGCTGGGTATTGTAGACAAAACTGGAGGAGATGCTCATGGCCCGTGCAGAAGTAAGGGCTATAAGGGCTACTGACTGTTGGCTGTCAGAACTCATCATTGTTGAGTGAGTAGCACATTTATTCCTGACCAGATTTCAAGGGGGGTTAAATATTGGTACATCCTAGAACAGAGGCCTGGTTTAATAGTTGTGATGCTCTGGCCCTTGATATACACTGGACAGCACACCAGTGGAGGCAGGAAATAGAAGGGAATCTCTGTGTGTGTGCCCATGCGTGGGCATGTGTGTAGGCATGCACGTGAGCATGCATATGTGTATTCAGGGCAGGGGACTTGAGGTCTGTAGCTGGTATAGAGTAGAGGACTGGGAAGGAGCTCCTAAACTGTAGCCTTTCTTGGTGTATTAAGGAAGGAAATGTTTTCTTCTGGGAGTGGCTGACAAGTGAGTAGGAGTCTCGGGGTCAGGAAGGCTTAGCGGTAATCACCGGTGACAGTGGGAGGGTTCTGAGAGTCAGCATGGTGTGCAGTGATGCTGTAAAACCCTCAGTGTATAGCCTCCTGCGATCTTAGAGGTGCGTACATGAGCTGAGGGAGATAGCAGTGCCTCTGGGTCTGGATGAATAGGGGAGGGAGTCCCAGGGGTTCATGCTACCCTTGGTATGAGTATGGTGCTGGACTTAACTCTTCATTGGTTCTCTCTGCTGTGCTGAGGAGAGAACCTGATGTACGTAGACGTGTACATGGTGGTGTTCGTGGAGAAGAAGAAACTGTCAACCCTCTCAGCCGTGTGGGAAGGAGACATTGGCCACCATGTTGGTGGTACTCAAGGTTTTCAGTTTGGTAAAACGTAAAGGTTATGTCACCAGGAATGTTATAATCAAACGGAGGTCTAGCGAGTCAGAGCCAGGAAGCCAGTCGGATGTCACAGGAGAAGCCATGCAGATACCTGTGATAGGTGAGCTTAGACTACAGCTGATCACGGATATGGGCATAGGACCAGGAATAGTGACCTTGGCTGGAGAACAGGGCACCCAGAAACATAGGCTTCAAGTTTGATGGATACATCTTGATTTGGGGCAGTTGGAGAGAGGTGAGGACTTGGGAGGAGAGCTGCCTAACAGGGCTCCATGGAGACTAGGGTTGTGCCAGTGGGTGGAAGGACATTGCAGTGGGACCTTGGGGCTCAGTGTTGTGGGCCAACTCAGGGGGATCGATCTAGAAAAGACCAAGGTTGAAGGAAACAGAAGACTGGTGGCCAGTGGACCAAAGGGACCAAAGTGCTGGGGAACTCAATAGTTCCTCCTGGAGGCTTGGAACTTTCTGCCAGAAGACACTTTCCAGTCATCTAGGTCTAGACCATACCTGTCATCCCCAAACGGAACCTTCTACATTAACGGTCATTTCTGATCCTGACCTCTCTCTGGTCTCTGGGAACCATTCTTTGTTTCTCTGGATTGCCCCGTTCTTGGCATTTCACATCAGTGGAACTACTCAGTCTTCTGTGACTCACTCTGCTTGTCCCAAGTTTTCAGGGTTCGTCTCTGTATTTCATTCCTCTTCACAGCTGACACTCCATTAGAGCTCACCCTGAAGGCATCAGCTCATGTGCATCTGGGTCTCCACTGCTCCTATACCGTTATGGTTAATGTGGCTATGACCATTCTTTCGTATGTGTTGCCATTATGATGTTGTTGCGGTCTCTGATGTTATCAGTTACTCTTTTACTCTCCTCTCGAAGTATCTTATCTCTTTCTGGAGTCCCACACAAGAGTCACACTAACTCTTTTTCAGGTCTCCTGCTCATTTGGCCAGCTACTTTTATATAAGAGAAGTCCACTCCAGCCTTCTCTTCATTAGATATATGATTACATGCACAGGATCAAAACTTCCCAAGGTTAAAGGTTTGGGGCCTTTCAAAGCCCCCAGGGCCACAGAGCTGCCTTCTGGCCCAACTTCATCAAAGCTTCAAGGGGACACGTTGTTTCAAGAGGGGAGGCATCAATGCTAACAGCTTAAGCAGGGCCATGTAATCAAAACCCACTGCTGAGGAGTCTATGGAAACCAAGAGGACTATGGCACACCTGCCTAGTGGCCACAGCAGCAGAAAAGCAGGACTGGAGGCCAAGTGGATGCTGGTTGGTGAAGATTTGGGGCAGCTCATTTATAATGTCACCGGCACTTTCAGATACTAAAGATAGAGGACAAACTTGAGCTCTAAGTAACCTCACCCTCACTACAAGAAATGGGGAAAAGGGATAACTTGCCGGTATAAATGATTTCTTCTTTGTTGTTGCTGCTCTAGCTGCCATTTTCCCTCCTCATGTTTGGGATACAAAAATTCATGTTCAAGGTTCTTGTGCCTTGGAAGACACAGCAATGGCTGGACATAGTTAGCTTGGACCCAAGGAGGCCCCAGATGCTCTAAAGGGACATGGGCATTCATTTTAGTCTATGAGCCAGGTTATTCAAACATCTCCTAATCTTTTTTTTTTTTTTTTTTTTTTTTCTTTTGATGTGGATTCTTTGAAGGGAAAACAGGTTGTGATTAGCAAATCCCTGCCTTTCTTGCAGTGTCCTTGCTTGCAGAATAAGAACAATGACCTTGCTTCCCTTGGTGGGAAGGGGTGTTACTCAATACCCTCTCCTGAATTCCACACTCAGTAGAACTTCTTGCACAAGAAGTGCATTCTGTCCTATCGTGGAGGAGATCCTTTCTCCCGAGGGTGAACGGAGTTTATCTGAGATCTTGTAAGCTGTGTATGCTTCTGTTGAGGTCTCAGGTGATTTATTGAAGATAAGTCTTGCCCTCCGCCTGTATGTCCAGCCCAGGCTTGTCTTTCTACCTTGCTGAGTGACTGGAGGCATTTGTAAGCGTTCACATTGTGCTGTGAGAACCTCGTGGAATTGGAGAGGCTCCGATTGTCTCTGTTCTGGAGGCAAATGGTTGTGCTGGGACTGATTTCAGCCAGGGTGAGAGGACATTGGCCCACCTAAGTTGAATATAATGAGGCCTGAGATGGAAAAATCTCGCCTATAGAAATCACAGAGGTTAATACTGACACCACCCTTGGTGCCACGCGGAGCACAGAAGACAAGCAGCTCCAATCATGTCCCACAGAGATTTTCTGTCTGGATCTTTGAAAGAAAGCAAATAAATGATAAAACTGGTTTGTAAAATGTGCAGGTGCTGGCCACCGAGCCGAGTGGAGGCCTCTGGACCCGCCCCTCGGCCCTAAGAGTTCAAATTTCACTAAACCCGATTGCATCAAACTCCGCCCTCATGTTTACATTACTTGGGCCTCTTGGGCAAAATCAAAGTCCCTGCAGCCAAGGCGATTCTTGCCTTCTGCGCTAGCTGGAGTGGGAGGCAAGGTGCTCTGGGAAGGAGGCGGCACCCGGGATGCTGCCCAAGACTCTAGAGCTGGCCAGACTTTGCGTACTGAAGGAGTAGTGGAGGATTTAGAAGGAAGGTAAGCGGTGAGCGTGCGCTTGCGAACGTCTCTGTGCAGCTTTTGTAAGGCTCCGGGTGTGTTCTCTGCCAGGTCGCCCTTGGAGGGAGAGATGATGCTGGCCAGAGCTGCAGAGATTGTACAGTGGGATGCGGAGAGGATCTGAAACCCCTGCTTGACATGTCCAGCAGGGCTGATCTAGGAAGTTGCAATCCAGAAGAGTCTGTCATGCTTGCTTCGTTGAGGGAAACGCTCAGGGCAGCTTGAGGCAGGAGGGTCTGTTGTGAGGTGTATGTTCAACTCTGTGGCCCGCTCTGTGGCTCATCTGCCCAGGTGGACTGTCCTGAGAATCCTGTTTTCTTTCTTTCTTTCTTTTTTTTTTTTTTTGGCCTGAATCTGTTTTCTGTTTAAAATGTCTTCAGGGAGCTGGGTCAGAAGGCACCAGGATGGGCACTGAGACCCCGTGGCCAGCATTTGAGGGTTTGGGGTGTGTTTGTATGCTAGGGGGCCAGGATGGGCGCTGAGACCCTGTGGCCAGCATTTGAGGGTTTGGGGTGTGTTTGTATGCTAGGGGGGCACCTGGCCCTGTTTTGGACCTGCTGTCACAGACCTTCCTTTATTGCCATATTCTGGTGCCTCGCCCAGGAGAAGTCAGGCGCCTTAGATTCCGGGCACTCCAGCTGCCCTTGGAGGAGGCAGGGTGAGGGGCATGCTTTCTTTCCAGAAGGTCCAGCACACTGCTGACCTGGCGTGTCCATATGGAAATTGTCCCTGCTTTTGCTTCCAGTCCTTTCTGTCCTGTTTTACATTTGTCCAGGTGTGCGGAGGAGCTTCTCTGGCTTTCTCCAGTGCCCTGCAAAGCGCTTGGTGTCATGTGCCAAGGGCAGTTGCCGCCAGTGGGAGTCCTGTGGCTCTGTGGCTGACACCACAGGTGTCTTCCCTGCCCCTGGCTTTCACACCTTGCCATTGAGAGGATTCTTTTGTGTTCAGGGGTTCAGGAAGTAAGAGTGATGGTGTAGATGGGGGGAGTTATTTCTGGAACTCTGTGGCGAGAAGTAGAGGCGGCTACCTTCTACATTGTAGAAGTTTATTTTCTTCTTGGTCGTTTTAAAAGGGGGGAAGGGCTGATTCCTTCCTGCCAAAATATATGTGTGTGCTGTAGATTACAGGTGATATTTTCTTAAACACACACATAGACATATTGCTTCGCTCTTGGTGTCTATGTGATAGAAAATAATTCGCTACAAGCAAGAAATGTTTAGTTAGCACAGAAGCAGAACCCTGGTGCAACAAACTAAAAGCCAAGCTTGTTTTAATGAGGAGGAGCTAGTAGTGCTCTCGTTACAATGTCTACAGGGAAAGAAGAAAGAGTGACTTCTGCAAATTGTTCCTGCCTTTACTTAGCAAGGTGATATCAGAACATGTCTCCTGATGGTGAAAGGTGGGATTTCCAGTACGTTAGAGCCCAAGAAAGTGGGTGCTTTGGGGACATGCTGGCACTCATTCCTGCCTTGTACAATGGGACAGCTTTGATTTTTAGGCTGGTGATGGTGATGGACTCTCCCATGCCCAGAGATGGCATTCTGGTCCCCCTGTCACTACCAGCTCTGCCAGCGCTATGCATCCTGCTCTATCTATCAGCCATGCTGTTTTGTCTGGGTTCATTTACTGTACATGCTATATATAGCTCAGCTGTCAGTAGAGTTAGTCAAGAAGAATGGTCTAGAATTTTCAAGGGGAGGTCCGGTGATACATGGTCAGGGCTCCTCAGGTCCATTGGGTCGTCCTGGCCTTGTCCCTGGGAAATCAGCTGTGGACTGTGTCTCTCAGTACCATGACCTGGACTCCTTTAGGGGCTGGTTACATACAGGGGAAATGAGCCACTGAGATATTGAGTGATTGACAAAGCTGTGGCCAGAGTGACTAATTATAGGGAGGCGCGGGGGCTATGCTGGCTACCCCAGCAATGACATCTTACCCTTTCGAGAAGGAAGCAGGAGAGAAGAGGGGAGATGGGATTTAACAGGGGGCGTGGGGGAGGGAAGGGGACAGCAGAGCAGGATGGGCCTGTTGCCTTAGGCTAGCTTCTGTCTGATTCTCCCTATGAAGGTTGAAATGGGAGGAAGCTGTTGAACATCCACTTATGTGAGGAACATTCTACAGCAGTATTAAACCAGTCAGGATGGAAATGTTCATGGGCTAGAACAGCCCCACAACCCTTTTGCAGCCTGCCCTCTCCCCTAGCCTTGCATCCCCAAGATGTTCCTCTCCTGGAGTCCCACAATTGCAGCTTTTGAGCCTGGCTGTGTTCACTTTCGTCTTCAGGAGGCTGCTGGTGGCCATTTGTTCTTAAGGGCAGTCTTTTCTTCGTTCTATGACCTTTCCTGGGAGGGCTGCTCCTCTTGGGGTTATGTGATGGGAACCTGTGGCAGCCTCTGCTTATCTCATTGTCCAAGTGGCCTTGAGCGAGTGACTTTAGCGCAACCTGAAGGAGACGTGACTGGGTCTCCCCAAATCGCTACTGGGGAGAACCTGCCTGCTGCTTTAGGATCCAGGAAGGGCTCCCAACTGTAGTGTGGACCAAGATCTCAAGTTCATTAACTGAAAGAACAGAAGCATACCTACGGTTTAGGAAGCTAAACACTAAACGGACCACCAGCACAAGTGCATTGAAAACACTTGAGTTCTGACTTGGCATGATTAGACGTGTCAAGAGTAAAGGGAGGGAAACCCAAACTCCGAATGGTCTCTAGGGATACGAATGTAGTGTAAGAAGCTTGGGTACTTTATCTGTGGAAGCCAGAGAGAACATTCCTTTCCAAAGTTAAATTGCTGATTTTGTGTTTGGCTCGGAATGGAATGCAATCTGAAGGAACCAAGAGATTCGACTTCGCAAGTAGACAGTAGTCTTAACTTCTGATGCTGTATTGAGTTTGCCCTCTCTCCTCTTCCTTCCTTCCTCCCTCCCCTTCCCTCCCCTTCCCTTTCCTGTATATGTTTTTCTTTCCTGCATGTATCTATGTGTACACTATCTAAGCACACCTGGAGAGTATCCCAGGAGGCAGTAAGAAGGTATTGGATGCCCTGGAACTGGAGCTCCAGTGGTTGTGAGTTACCTTGCGGGCACATTCCGCTCTTGATCACCAGGCCGTATCTTTGGTCCTCGAGCTGGCCTTTTAAAACTGTTCAGCGTTAGTGCAGCTGCCCTTGGCTTCTCTTTCTGTCTGTCACTTGGGTCTTCTTTTTCGGGTTAGCAGATGCTTGCCAATCAAGCTGTCTGAGCCCCTGGTTCAATGAGAACAGGCTCAGGAGAGCGTATCTCCTCTGCGTCCTACTCTGCCTTCCTATCCGTGGGTCTGCCCACATGCCTGCCTCCAAACCATGTCCTATTTCTCTCTGTTCCCCAATGGATGAGTAGTTCTGAACTTTTGCTGGGATCTCTACATTTTATTTACAGCTAGAAGTTTGCATATATATGTTCAGTAAACACGATCTCTCTCTCTCTCTCTCTCTCTCTCTCTCTCTCACACACACACACACACACACACACACACACACACACACACACACACACCACACACACACACACACACACACACACACACACACACACACTGGCTTGGGGGCAGGATGAGGTTTTTCTTTGGAAGACTTATGAGGACACTGTTAGCTCCTTTGAAACAAAAAATTTGCTTTTTGAGGAACTCTGTCACCAAACCAGAACATGGAATCCATAGAGTCAGGGCCCAAAGGCACTAAAGACTCCCAGCAGCTCTTAGACACGTGAGACTTATGCTTCCTTGGGGTCAGTAGCTTTCTACTGGAGGTGGGGCCAGGGCGCCACTTCATGTGTGTAAATCTCCAGGTGCCTGACCTTAAACCTTCTGAAGTCTGCAGTCACCCTCCGCTTCCCCAGCTCAGTCTGCACTTACATGCAAACACAGGCATACAACTTCCATTATCTTCATGCAGGAAGGGAAGGGATGTTCTCATTTTCTTAAAGAGATTACTTCTCCTTTTTAATTGTGTGTGGATGTTCAGGCCTACATCTGGGTCTGTGCATATGAGTGCAGGTGCCTGCGCATGCCATGCATCCAGGTCCCTTGGAGCTGGAGTTACAGTCACTTGTGGGCCGCCTGCTGTGTGGGTGCTAGGAAATGAACTTAGCTCCCTATGTTCTTAACTGCTGTTGTATCTCTCCACCCCCTTTGTTGTTGTTGTTGTTGTTGTTGTTGTTGTTGTTGTTGTCGTCGGTGGTGGTGGTGGTGGTACTGGTGGTCTTTTCCATTTGAAATACTTTGTGGCTGCCTCTCCCTGGTTGTGGGAAGGCCACATTTTCCCAGCAGGGTTGGAGCTGAGCATAGTGGCTCAGGCCTGTCATCCCGGCCTTCTGGGATGCTGGGAAATTCAGCAGCTGCCTAAGCGACAGGATAAGTTTAAGGCGAATCTGGGAAATTTAGTGAGACCCTGTATCGAAATAAACAGGGAGAAGGGTTGCGATTAGGGATCTGGTAGAATTCTTTCACAATATGTGTAAGGCCCTGGATTCAAACTGTAGGACTGCAGGGAGGGAAGAGGATAGAGGAAGGGAGTGACACAGTGAGTATGAGAGGCAGGGAGGTAGGGGAGGACTGCTCTCTCCCACATGGAGATGCTGGGACAGCTATTTCATGGTCCTCAAGGAAATGTGAATGTCCCGTCTGTACTTTGTTCCCTCTGGGGTCTCTCTCAGTCCATAACCTCCCTAGTATTGTATAGCATAAGTCACTCTGCACTGTACCGGTGTGTGATAACCAACCCTGGCCACAGGGATGTCAAGACTGGTCCGCATACGAACTGCTTCTGAGGCCCTTCAGGCTGACTGGGCCTGGTGACAGCGTGCAGGGCCACAGGATGGAAGGGTTACCTTGGATGTGAGATGTGAAGCTTCTTTCCCTGTGTCTAGAAAGCTGGGGTTCCCCAGTAGGTCCCTCTTTGGCTCTGGGAGCTTATTCTCCGTCTTCAGAGGGAGGCTGGCTTCAGACTGCTTCCACGTGTTTGTCCTCTGAACCATGGGACGTGTTAAAAACCCGCCATGTAAATAGTTGTCCTTGTAGCTTCAGATTCCACATCCACAGAGTCAACTCAGTAATCAGGAGTTGACTAGAGTGACTGCTCTCACAGGTTTCGCGTGGAGATGCCTTAAAGCGCGTGGGAGGATGTGTATGGAGTTTACACAGATGCTAACTCGTTTCCAGTGGGGGCTTTGGAAATTCATGGGTATGAAAAGATGACTGGTGGAGAAAAAGGAGGAGAGGGGCGGTGAGTGGCAGCACTCCAACTTCTAGAATCTTACTCCCCAGCACCTCCATCCTCAAACAGCAGCTCAGGCAGCACACCGTGCTCCATAGGAGGATTCTGGTAACCCTTCGATCCTGCAGGGCGAGGGTGAGCCAGGGTGGGTCTTAACCTTTTCTACCTCATGAGAATGTGAGAGCAGCTACCCCAAGACCCCAGAACCTAGATAGGAGTTTGTTTGACAGTATCATTTTGGGGGGTCTGGATGAAGAACATGAGTTTCTATAACACGTTTTCAAATCAGAACCACCGTGTCAGGAGCTGTCTGCGTCAGGGGATGATGGACGCCTTCCACGCTCAGCTCAGGTCCCTAGGGGTCTCCCAACAGTGAGGTCTAGGTTCCTGTTTGGCTTGGTTGGCAACAGTGCGACTGGCCGGTGCTCGTGCCTAAGTTTCTTTTCTAGTCAGGATGCTCTTGGTGTCTTGACAATTTTTGGGCTCTCTTAGACATACCATTCAGATGGGATGGCCCTTGTTCCCTGTATAACCCTAGACACAGATGTATATGGAAGAGGGACTGGTCCTCAAGAAATGTTCACCTCAAAGGTGGCTAGACAACGTGAGACTAGAAATGCCATGCTACTGTTCACTCTGCTTCTGCATGAGCTCCATGCTGTCTTCATCCTTGGCCTGATTCAGAGCATGCTGGCCAGACTGGCTCTACACCCCTCACACCTCTGGCTCCGCCTCTTACTCAGTGGACACATTGAACTAACATTTAGGGATTTTGGTTTTCTTTAGCTTTTTGGAGTCCTGAGTTTGGTTGACTCCAGATACTTTTCAGTATCTGCTCCTTGTCCTGTGAAGGCCAGCCGTGAGACTGAGGGGTGATTGCTAGCCCTGCCCCCACCTTGCATGGGCAGTCACACCAGGTATGCTGCCTGAGGGGCGGTCATTATCCAGAGTATGGGAAGCTGGGCTACAAGTGGTCCAAGTCCACTGGGCCCATCTGCTTTTGGACCCTTATCGGCTGCTTGTGTGATCCAAGCTTTGCCATGTGATGAGAAGTTCAGAACAGGTAGTCTGTCCATTATAGGTCCATTGGGTGCCAGGGCTTGGGTACCACAGTAAGCAAAGCAGAGGAAACCCCTGCCTCAGATATGAGCAGCCTAGAATGATGTTTGTTGGCATAAGACAAAAAACCCAACCAGGAAGGGCATGATGAGGAAGGGGAAGCTGGGAGGAGGGGCAGGAGCTGTGAGTGCAGAGGCCAGCAATCCATGCGGTGACCGTTGAGGAAATGAATCTGAGGGAGCCGTTGGGCCTTCTTCATTGTAGAAAGAACTTTTTGTTAACGCTCATGGGTGTCCTTCTTACAGGCTGAGTGCCTCTAGTGTGCGCTTTCTAGTTCATGACTCCACTGAAAGCTGGGAATAATTATTTCCTTTTGTCAGTGAAAGGCCAGGGACAATTCATGTATCAGGACTGACAATTTTACAGAGAAATGGCAGAGTGAAGATCTGGTCGTCTAGGATGAAAGAGAGAAGCTTAGGCACCTAGTATGTCCAGAACTGAGATTCTTGTCTCTTGGCCTTTTGCCAGCAAACAGGGTGGACACAGTAAGAGCCAGAGCTTCTTGCCCATCCCTCCTCCCCACCCCAGCCCCATCCCTGTCCCTGTCCCCATCCCCGGGCCTCCAGGGACGGCTTCCTCAGCCTTCCTGGCCTCCCCTGGCTTCCACATCTTCTAGCAGGAGAGGCCAGCTTCTACTTTCGGTGTAGACTTCTTGGATGTTTTCTGAGGTTGAGAGCTAGCTATGCATGTAGTCAGAAGTTCAGGGGATGTCTCCGGCTCTCGTTGGGGTTGCCTGTCTGAGCTATATGGATTTATGAGAGCCTCTCAGGGGCTCAGAAGCGGACTGGCTGAGATCAGGCTCCTAGGTGCTGCTGTTTTGTTTCCTGCGTCTGCTATCATTTTCCGGTTTCTCTCACTTGGGGATAGTGATAGAGCTCAGCAGTTAAAATGTATGTCACAAGCAGCAGCAGTGCATGCCATTGATCCCAGCACTGCGGAGGGAGAGTCTCTGAGTTTGAGGCTAGCCTGGTATACGGAATGAATTCCAGGACAGCCGGGGCTACACAGAGGAAAAAACCCTGTCTAGAAAACAAAACAGAACAACAATAGAACACAACAGTAGAACACAACAGTAGAACACAACAGTAGAACACATACCTCTGGCAATGCTTTGGTCTTTGGTTCCTAGCACGTCAGTACTTTCTGACTGCACTCCTAATTGGGAAATTAGGAGAATGTTTTTACAGTGTATTCTCGAATTTCCTTTTCTTTTTAAACCACAGTATCATTTAATTAAGACTTATGGAGGACTCATATTTCAGACCTAATGGAAGCTGGAAATGGCACTGTCTTAGCGGCATGCACTCTGCCCTCTAAACAAGCAGACTCCATGCCCTTAGCTCTGCGACCCGGGATCTGTGCTCTGGCTACCTGCCTTGTGCAGGGAACTGGAATAGCAGCCACCTGGCATTCTGCTGTGTGTGTGTGTGTGTGTGTGTGTGTGTGTGTGTGTGTGTGTGTGTATGTGTGTGTGTCTGTCTGTCTGTCTGTCTGTCTCTCTCTGTGTCTGTGTGTTACGAGGGTGGGATATCTGTGTGTGTATCTGTGGGGGGCATGTGTATGTGGCGTGTGTAGAAGCATAGCATCTCTGTAATTTGTATGGAGCCGAAAGTTCTCATGAGCGCCCTTCCCCCACACTGTGTAGAACAGAAAGAGGTGTGCTGGGTCTTCTGTAGTTGAGTTTCCTATAGTAGAAGATCCCATGCCAGATGGCCCTGTTGCTTCCGTGCTAGTGTGTTCTGTTAGTTCTCAGGCCAGCCTTGACACAGAATCACTTCTGTCTTTTGCGGTGGGGATGCCTGATTGGGAGAGCCTGGGATGGAGGCATGGACTAGTGTTGCTGTGTTTTCGGGGGCCTTTATAGAACCTTCGTGATTCTGCACAGGGTTGCTTTGTTTTCTCTGTGAAGGTGACACTTGCAGGTAATGTTGGGTTTAAGATCATCTTTCCAGGCATTTCCTTGTGTATTTATTTATAACAGGGCTGGATGCTTTCAGTCTCTCTGTCTGAAACCTGGCTCACTGCACTTGCTGTGTAACTATTCTCAGGGCCACCAATGAAACTTCAAGTATGTTCACTTGGCCTTGTCTGTGTAGGGAGGTGGTGTCGGGCTGCAGGTGCACCCAGGCCCCTGAGCCTGGATTCTCAGTGCCTCCCACTCCTGACAGCTGCTTAATCTTAAGTTATTTACTCTCCCAGAGCCTCTGATCTCCTTAAACAAGCAATAACAACATGAAGGTCCATAACTGCACACTTGAGTCTGGCGTATGTGCGTGTCGCCGCTTGCCTTCTCTCTGAAGGCTTGCTCTATTTACAGCTTATGTATATGATTCCTACCCCCAGAGCTTCCCTCCCCCAACTTCTGCTTTAGAATGTGGTTGAGCTTCTTTAGGCTAGACTACACATCAGTGTTCTCCATCCTTGTCTCCTGTTCTTGCCCTACAGTGCAGTTAAATTGAGGACGGACGGAGCCCAGTCTAAGCATGACCTCGGAGCTGTGTTCTCAGGAGTGTGTGAGCACTTAGCACAGCACCTCCAAACCTCTCATCTCCCTTCCCAGTATGTCAGCCAATCCCAGTATTTCCAAAGGCAGGCGGCAGCTGCTGAGTCTGACCAAATGTCCAGCTGTTCTGAGAGGCCGTGAGACACGTGCTCAGGACTCCTCTCACCTGAGCTGCTGAATGCATGGGCTCAGTAGCCACCAGATAGGTGGATAGTGGCTTAAACCTCGGATTGTAGGTGCCTAAACAGCTTGGCTTTCCAGACATCAGCAGCTCCTCTGCTGTGGAATGCCCAAGATTCCACAGTACAGAAAGTTCAGGAAGATGGGGGAGGCTTGCAGGGGAGATGTGCTGACTGTGAACTCCAGCTTATTTTAGGAAGCTCTTGCTATGGCCCGCTCTGTGTGGCCGAGGCAATTACAACTGCCAGTCAGCAGATTGTGGCTTGGGAATCTCCACATACAGCCGCCAGGGCCCTAATTAATAACAGCAGCAGGGACTTCAGCTGTTCCTCCCACATTGTTTACATGACAGTCCATGTAGTGCATGCATGTCAGCCCCAACATCTAACAGTGATCAGGTACCTGTGTTGTCCAGTGATCTCGTGCTGTATCCGCAGGCCTTCAGCCTCTCCCATTATCTTTACTTTCCCTTCCCATTGAGCTGCATATTTAGATTTTAGCACATTCCAGAGTACTGATGGGATAACAGGCTTATCAGTGGCATAGTGAATTTAAAGACAGTTAGTACCCTGCATGTTCAAAAACCATTAGATATATCGATGGAAGTAGCTATTTATTCTTCTTGGGGATTCACATGAACTCAGCAGGGCTTCACATTCAAAATAATGACATTAATGATTCAAAGAATGAAAAAAATCCCCGAACGTCTTAATAGATGTGTGTGTATGTGTGGTGTTTCCTACATGGGTAGGTAAGTATGAAGCTAAGATAATAAATAGCTCAGTGGTCAATTGCTTACTAGCATGCATAGAGACCCTGGGTTCTACCCTCAGCATGACAAACGAAACCAAGCAGGAAAGGCAGAAATGATTTCAGCCGAATGCGCCTGATATATGAATCCTGTTTTATTGCTGCTCTCTCTGCAGAGGATTGTGTAGAGTTTGGGGACCTGAGCTGAGACTGCACTTGCTTACTGTTGAGTGGCACTGTAGATTCACTAGTCTGTTTAGCTAAGCGTGTGCCCACTGTGGAGGGTAATAAATACTTCCTTTTCTCCCTGGCTTACAGCCTGTCTCTTGCTTTTTCTGCAGTGCTACACACACAGGGGCCAGTGGATGGCAGCCTGTATGCCAAGGTGAGGAAGAAGAGCGCTTCAGATTCTGGCATCCCTAGTAGCCCTCAGGGCATGCCAGCCACCAGCAGTCCAGACCACGGAGACCACACCCTGTCAGTCAGCAGTGACTCGGGTCATTCTACTGCCTCCGCCAGGACTGATAAGACGGAAGAGCGCCTGACCCCCGGAGCACGAAGAGGCCTGAGCCCCCAGGAGAAGGCTGAGCTGGACCAGCTGCTCAGTGGATTTGGCCTGGAAGACTCTGCAAGCTCCCACAAAGACATGACTGATATGCGCAGCAAGTACAGTGGGACACGGCACGTGGTACCAGCCCAGGTCCATGTGAACGGAGACGTTGCCCTAAAGGACCGGGAGACTGACATTCTAGATGATGAGATGCCCCATCATGATCTGCACAGTGTGGACAGCCTGGGTACTCTTTCCTCCTCTGAAGGGCCCCAGTCAACCCACCTGGGCCCTTTCACTTGCCTCAAGAGCAGCCAGAACTCCCTTCTGTCTGATGGCTTTGGCAACGGTGTTGCTGAAGATCACAACGGTGTCCTTTCTCCAGACCTGGGCCTCGGTGTAGACGCCCTTTATGATCGGGAGCGGATGTGTGGGGGCCGAGAGCAAAAGCAGGTGCAGCCCCTGTTGAGGAAGCCCTCTGCACCCACCCCAGCGCAGGCCTATGGGCAAAGTAACTATTCCACCCAGACTTGGGTACGCCAGCAGCAGATGGTGGCTGCTCACCAGTACAGCTTTGCCTCAGATGTGGAGGCCAGGCTTGGCAGCCGCAGTACAGTGGACAATACTGGCCTTGCCCAGCCCCCACCCCACATCCCGGTTACTCCCAACCGTGGAGCCAGCAGCAGAGTGGCTGTTCAGAGAGGCATCAGCAATGGGCCAAATCCCCCCGACACACAGCAGCTCTGTCCTGGGAAAGCTCTCCAGCCCAGATTTCAAGATGACAGAGTCATGAATGGAGTACATCCGGAGCTGAACACTGGCTCAGCTGAACACTCCCCAGGCTCTCCTACTCTGGATATTGATCAGTCCATTGAGCAACTCAACAGGCTCATCTTAGAGCTGGACCCCACCTTTGAGCCCATCCCCACACACCTCAATGCCCTTGGCATCTCAGCTAATGGCTCTGTGTGTCCTGATGGTGTGGGAAGTGGGCTCCAGTGTGGTGGCAGACTGGACTCTGTGGATGGCCCTGGCCGGAGCCCTGGCCGGCAAGGTGAGCTGATGGGGCGTTAGTGTCAGGTAGTGTCAAGTATTCGGCTGGGAATTTGGATTTGCTGAAACTCACGATGGAGCGGCATTTTCTGTGCTCACAAGCTGTGGCCTAGAATCCAAGTGGTACCTTGGCACTGTACGAGTTTGTTAGCAGAATTGAAAGGTGGGAAGAAAGAGGTGTAAAACTTGCCTATAAAAATGGTTTGGGGCCAGGGGGTGGGGGCTGAAGAGGAATATCAGTGTCTTATTTCACATACTTGTTACGCCTCTTGGTAAGTGCAGCAGGTCATTTGTGAGCACCAGATGGCCTGGTCCATATTCCTCTGCCACCTGCTAGCTGTGAGATTCAGAACCTATGTATACAGTCTCTGAGCTTCAGTTTCCATGCCTGAAGAATCAGCTCAACAGTGAAACTTTTCTCAGTTCAAGAATGTTCCTTTAGGGAAGAGTGGCAGCATCTCGGTGAGTCAGAAGTCCTGTTGGGCTCTCGAGTCATTCTTGTAGGAACAGAGCAGGAGCCACCATGTGTTAGAGAGGAGCTTGGTGGGTCTTGATGACTGAGTGAGACAGGAACATGGGGTAGAGAGCGGAGAGTGTGGAGTGGCCTCAGAGAAGCTCAGACACTGCACATCCAGGTTCCTGGATCCTGAAAACTGTGATTTAGAACCAAGACCTAAGCCCACCAAGGGTGACAGCCACTGAATGAGGGCCATCTGTGGACTGCACCTTCTGAAGTTGGTAAGAGTTGTCGAGAGAGAAGTGTGTGGGCCTTTCTGCCTTAGAACAGGGGAACTGGACACTAGAGCAGGGGCTTCTTGGAAGGCCAAGCTCAGTAGTCGTGGGCAGTGTCTTCTAGCCAAGCCTATGGGAGTATTTCCTGCAGACTGCATCAGAGTGATAAAGCCTGCTTTGCGATCAGATTAGTACCAGGTGTTCCTTGTGTGGGTGAACACGGGTCAAGAGGGTTTGGGAGACACCTTTGTCATTGGATGAAAAGGCAGACAGCAAGCCACAGTGTAGGACATGGGCGGAACATCCTGAGAAAAGGTCTGGGAGTTGATGGAAGGGACAAGGCTCTGGCTGGGATCTGCACAAGGTTATCCCTGGAGGGGACTGGCCAAGGTGAGGTGTCTACATGAGGGTGATGAAGTGGCTGCAGGTAGTGGCGGGTGAGGTGGAGTGTTGCTGGGAGCCCGGACTAGGAAGACAAGAAAGACAGTGCAAGAGAAGGCCATCCCATCTCCTCCTTCCTCCCGTGGGTGCTTTTCTGTGCTTCTCAGTGAGTCCGTGTGAGCATCCCCCTTAGCTTGTGTGCTAGTGATGCTGATGATAGAAGTCCCTGTGTGGGCTGATTATTGCTTTAGGGTCCTGGCAGAATGGCTTAGTTCATCTTTCAAGGATCCTTGCTTCAGGGCCTTGCTTCACCTTGCTGTCAGTCTGTGGTGGATACTAGGTGATGACAGGGCTTGAGTTCACATGGACCCTATGGTATAGACCCATGCATGGTCTCTGCCTTCTTTAGAAGGTTGCAGCCTGGCTGATGTCTGACCCCCTCCCTCTCCTTCAGGAAGGAGCAAGATCTTGAAGCATGGCTCCCAGCCAGTGTCAGGGTTGCATGGATTGCCAGCTAACTGGCAGGCTGTTATCCAAGGACAGGGTTGCTGGGACTTTTGCTCGAGCTAGCTGTGGAAAGGAAGGGCTATCCCAGTGTCTGATGGTGAGAGGCGAGAAGAGAAGCCAGATTACATTACCTGGGGCGTGCTGGGGTCACTGGACTAACAGCAGGACCTTCTAGTTGGTTGGAGACTGGACTAACTAACAGCAGGACCTTCTAGTTGGTTGGAGTGCTGGTAGGTGTGTGCTCTTCCCAGTACAGTTCTGAGGAAATTTGGAGTTGGAAGGTTTCAGTGGGAATGCTTCAGCAAACTCTACGACACTTTGCTTAACGAATGTTTTCGGAAGACTATACTTGGGAAGAAGAAATCAAGAGCCTTTCTTCCAGGATCAAAATCCCCTCCTGAGTTTTGGAAAACTTTACAAGTATCTAACGGTGTATGTGGGTGGACGTGGGCTCAGGCGCCTCTTTTTTAGGTGACTGAGTACAGTTCTGAGCGACACCGCATTCCTGTAGGAAAGGTATACAGCCAGGGGCTGCAGAGCATCACCTTGTGGCTTCCGCCCTCACATTGGCCTTCCTTAAATTACTGAAGAAATGGGTCACTTTACTAACTAGAGTTTTATTTTAACCTTTAATTCCTTTACATCCTCTTTAATTCCTCTTCTTACAAGCATAAATATAAAATATCAAATGAAATAACTTTTCTACTTAGATTAGTAATTTATCAATCCATCTTTATTCAACAGACACCCTGGGTCATTGTCAATCCTTGGAACTATAGTGGTACCATAATACCGGGAATATGTATAAAACAAAAGGTGTTTTTGGAATTCAGAGTTTTGCTGCGAATGAGGTTCTGTCCCCAAGCAGCAGGCATGAGCACAGAGCTCAGCGTGAGGACAGAGCTGAGCCAGTGGGTGACAACAGAGGAGAATAGCCAGCTAGCTATTGTTCCAAGATGAATTTGCTGTGTTAAGTCAACACCCAGTTCCCAAATCCTCCAAGGTGACTACACTGCATATAAGAAGCCTAGCTGTAGTGTGGGTAGCCTTTCCAGAAAGAACAAAGGGATTTTGAAGCCCAGTGCAGGCAAACTTGTTTGGATAAAAATCCCATCAGAAAATGCTCATGTGCTTATCCACCTGGGTGAAGAAGGGGGCAGTCTTTCCTCCCCAGCAAGTAGAGAAAATGCTAAGACCCTGTTGACCTTGAATTTTATAATTGAATTAAAATTTTTATTTGTTTTTAATTTTTTTAATGTGTATAGGTATTTTGCCTGCATGTATGTCTGTGCACCACTTGTGTGCCTGGTGCCTTCAGAGTCCAGATGAGGGCATCAGATGCTCTGGAACTGGAATTGCAAGAGATTGTTAGTCACCACGTGGGTGCTGAGACTCATACACAGGTCCTCTAGAAGAGTAGCCAGTGCTTTTAACTGCTGACCTACCTCTCTGGCTCCTGATTTAAGTTTAGTGTACCTATTCCCATCTCTGAATGGAAAGATTTAGTGATGAATGTTATAAAACAGAAATCCCCAGACGTCAGAGAATCGTACAAATGGCTAAGCAACTGATTTTTTTTGAACCCCTGTAAGTTTTGGGGTGTTATAAAAAGCCTTTACTTTACACAGTTCCCAGGTCTTTTTGTCCAGGAGTGAGTGAGAGCTGCTTAGCTGTAGAGCTGAATAGGAAAGGCCCAGTGACACTGAAAGGCTTCATGATGTCCCCGGGACATTCCTCTGGGGGAAACCCAGCCCCATGGTGGATGCAGAATTGCCTGAGTCTTGTACAGACATGGAGATTCGGGGCTGCAAAGTTTTCAGAACGTTGCATCTTTTCCATAAGCCCACCCCGGCCCTCCTTTCCTCTTGATCCCAGTGCCAGCTCCTGCTGAGCATAGATGCAGGTTCACTATAGGATGCTGGAGCCTTGACACCCTCCAATCAGTAAAATCCTTCACGTTCCAGATCTTGTCTTAAATGCAAGAAAGCTACTGTGTAGTAAGGAGTTGAGAACAGCTCTAACAGGTTCCTCCTGGGGACTGTATTTCAGCAGAGCTGTGCAGCTGCATCACTCATACCAGCTCTGCAGGGAATAGTCGTTCAGATCTTACCTGTCTCCCAGAAGTCCACGTGATAAATGCTTGCTCTGAGAAGGTGCCATTGACACGTGGTAGAAACTGTAAATAGTGGGGCCTCAAAGGTATTTAGGTGATTGGGGGTGTGCCCTGAGAAGAATAGTGGAAACCTGTCCTTTCTCTTTCTCCTCTCCCTTGCTCTCTGGCCATGAGGAGGGGTTTGAATTTGCCTCGCCTTTCTGCTATAATGGCTCTAGGACCAAAGCAGTAGGGCCAACTGATTGTGGATTGAAACCTCCAAAGTCCTGTGCCAAAATATCCCTTTGTTCTTTCTGGAACGGTTATCTCAGCTCTTGGTGATAAATAGCTAACGTGAGATTTTTATTCTAGCTAGAAAATTTCATCCTGCTGGACTTGCTTTTCTAGAAGGATTTTGTTGTTGTTAGTTGGTTTGGGGGATGTTTGTTTGGTAGATTTTGTGGGATCTGCTCAATAGAAAGTCATGCCATTTGCTAGAAGAGGCCGTTTTGTTTCTTCGTTTCCCAGGAAACTGTGCTGGTGGTGGTAGTGGTGGTGATGATGGTGACAGTGGTGGTGGTGATAGCAATAATCATGATGATGTGGTGGTATTGGTGATGGTTGAGGCAGTGGTGACGTTTGAGGCAGTGGTGACGTTTGAGGCAGTGGTGACGGTTGAGGCAGTGGTGACGGTTGAGGCAGTGGTGATGGTCACTATAGTGATGGTCACCATAGTGATGCTGGTGGTAATGGTGATGGGGAAGATGGTGGTGATGCAGTGAAGGCTGTGATGGTGATAGAGAGTACACTCTGAGTACCCGCTCTGTTCTAGTGATTTCAGACCACCAGGAAGTAAAAAGCCTCCCTCTTGTCCACTCTTCTTCTCTTGGCCATCCTTTATTCTGCTGCAGTCCTGCCCTTTGACCAGCCAGGCTTCTTCACGACGTTTGCTAGGATGGATAAAAAACCTTAGAGGTATTTGTGAAGAAAGATCTCCTTGTCGGGTAGCAATGCAGACACCCTTCTGCCCCAGCTGCTCTGCTAGATGGACGCTGAGCTGAGGTGAGGTTGTGCTGCAGCCTGACTCCACCATAGGACCAGAGAGGCTGACCAGAGGTTAGGAGTCATTTCTGACACCTGTGCTGCTGATGGTAGTGTCATCTCCCTTGTAAAACCGGGTGAGGACAGGCAGTTCCTTTGGGGGATTTTGCTTCTTCAAAGTGCCTGGTGGCCCGTAAGACTGCGCCCTGACTCTGGTGTGATGTACCCTGACTGTACCTGATTTGGCAGGCCCCCCAGCCTCTGCCTGCCTGTCGCCCGCCTGCCAATTTCAATTCAGCCTGCGAGTGGGTAGATTTCTGGGATCCCAGCCTTTAAGTGGCAGTGGTGTGGTGGGGCTACCCCCGAGAAGAGAGGCAACCTGTGGAGCCTATCCTGTGCATGACAGAAAGCTGGCTGCCTGTTCCATACCTGGGAGACTTTTCACTTTGTGTTGTTGAGGTATTTGATTCTTGTTCCATTGGTCTCAGTGGCCCGATGACAGGAACCTGGCAGGCACTTCTTGCACATAGCACCCTGGCCTTCCTGCCTGTTTGTAGAATTCCTTTGCTGTGGGAGGAGCGCATGAAGCTTCAGATTGCAGCTTGTAGTACTGCCCCATGTGTGCTTTCATGTCAGGGACCAGAGATGTGGAAGAGGAGACCCTCATACATTTCACTTTTGCTAACACATTTCAGTCACCATCACCGCTAGCAAGTCAAAGAACCTGGGGAGTTGTTCCATTAGACTCTCACATCCAGGTCTCGCTTATACAGGAATAATGGCCAGACAGATGCCCCCAGAGGGTGTGGTATTTGGGGAGGCTCGGTGCTAAACATCCAGTACCAGGCAGAGATGTCAGGGATGCAGAATGGGCGGGGTGGGCTTCCACCACCGGTTCAGTCTTGTGTTCCAGGAGCCCAGAGGGTGAGCCACGGGACCTTGGGTAGCTCAGGCTTGTCTATATGATCACTGTCTCATCAGTGGTGACGATGGATCTGACAGGGAGCACTCTGGGTAGGACTTTGCTATGGGTCAGGAGTCAGGACCCAGAGTCACTTGAAGGGACTTGGTGCATGGAAATGGTGTTTACTTCCAGCTCTGCAGAGGAGAGAATTCAGCATTGGGGACACATTTCAGTGGTATAGCATTGCTTGATTTGACATATGGGAGGCCTTGGGACTTTTCCCTGCAAGGGCTAGGGAGCTACCAGGTCACAGTTCTTCTAGGACAGCTATACTGCTGTACAGTCACTACCATCCTGTGTTCTCACCTTTCTCTACTCCTTCCAGAGAAGACTTTAACCCCTTAGTGACCACCCAACCTTGGCCTGCAACACACTAACTTCCCTAGATGAGCTGTTCTTGCTTCTGGTATAAATGCATTTGTATACTATGTGGCTCTTCTTGGCTGGTTTCTTTTTACAGAGCACATTATATTTAAAGGTCTGTGACTATTTGAGATTCATTCCTGTTTATGGCTAAATAATACTCTGTAGTTGATCTATTCACCTATCAGTGACACTAGGATTCTATCCGAATTTGGCTGTTGTGAATATTGATGGTATGTACATTTGTGCAAGCATACCTGTTTGAATACCTATTGACTTATTACCAGATGTGGATTTACTGGGTCACAGGGCAGTTCTTGCTGAGTTTGCTGAAGAAACCACCTCCAGCCCCCTGTATGGACAGCTTGTCTCCAGAAGCTTGGCCTTCTCAATACACTAGAAACATTTGGTCTGTTGTCGTCTTGTAAGAGACCCAGGTTCTAGGAAGGCCACCTCTGGGCATTCCATATAATGGAGGTCAAATCCTTTCTCTTCATCAGGATGAAGAGACTCTGACAGTTCTCAGGCTTGGTAAGGTCAGTTGCCATTTCTGATTCTGCCACATGGCCTTTGTGTCATGACGTGGGCCTTGATTAAGGGGTTGCACGGTGCCCTCTGTAGATGTAGTGGAGGATGTTACCTAAACATAACAGGAAGGAACCATAACTGGGTCCTGGAACCCTACTGATGAGTGGAATGTCCTAGATGTGAGTAGTGGGTGAAGTGACAGAGCTTGATCCCTTTTGGAGTTTGGAGATCTTTATTCTAAGAGGTCATTCAGCAATGGGGAGGTCTTCTCTCCCTTTCACATAGCCTTCCCCAAAGCGAGCACTTCCACGACTCCCAGGACAGTGCACCTTAATTCCATTCCCTGGCCGAAGCCTTGCAGAGGTCTCTTTCCCTAATGGTTAGGAACAGAGATAGGAAGGAAGGGAGGGCCCTGTGTAGACACAGAGGGCTTTTCCTGCCTTCTTACTGATGTCACTCAGCATGTGGGCTCCCAGAGTCCCACCCACTTTTTTTATGGGAAATTCATGCTACTTGATCTTGAGGAACAAGCCCACCAGGGGACCAGGCCTACTGAGCCTGTCTTGGTTGAGCTTGCCAAAAGAGAACACATCAGTGGATTCCAGGGTACATTTGAGCTGGGCTAGCCTTTGTCTATCCACTCTCTGTTGAGTTTCTGTTTACTTCGGTGAGCTGAACTCAGGAGGCCCTTACCTCAGCACAAACCAGTCTTTGCCTTATTTGTTTTCACTCTCAGGAATGTGAGGGAGTTTCCAAAACTACCCCATGCCATAGGGTGCCAGCGTTGCTTCATTCTTACACGATCCTGTAAAGACCAGTCACTTACCGGTGCTTCTCCTTCTAGGGTCCCAAGTTGAAAATAAAGATTGTGTTGCAGAATGGGTCATGCTCTCCGACCCGTTCCTTTTCCTTTTCATTAAGTTGTGTGTTACTGTTTGTATGTGAGATGCTCAGTGTGGCCAAGCAAGGTAACCTGTCTATCCCACTGCATGCGTGTGCAGAGTTCTGGTAAGAGCTAAGTCCACCGGGGCATATTCTTTCCTGATTCTGTTCTTTACACTGCACACTGTAACCACCTGGGGGCTTTTGGGATGTGGGTGCTAAGGATGACTGTGTGTACTTTGGTCTACAAAGGGTGGCTGGTTGGCCTGGTAGGGGCTTGAATGTCTGAAGTACTTTATGCTCACCCACTGACTCCTGGGTCCAGATGTGCTGTGCCTGTAAGTTGAAAACATTGACAGTTGTGCCATGGCTCCAAGGGAAGAGTAGATGGAGATGAGGAAGAGGGAGGTCCTCAGTAGAGGATTGTAATGACATTCTGTGGAGAACCACACTGTTAGAATTGTGGTTATGTATCTAGTCACTCGGAGAGTTGACCCATGCCTCTTTGAGGCTGGGATGTTCCCCCAGGTTGCTTCTAATGGTGCTGTAGAGGACAGCCATTGGTCATGTACTGCCCCATAAGCTGCCTCCCACAGGACTGGTAGATTTATTTTCACAGCGCAGTGGGCCATATGCCTCACTGGGGAGAGGATTCTGCCCCGAAGAGTCATGATGTCTCCTGCTCTCTACTCCTCTCCCTCTTTCCAGGTAGGCCAGGTGATAACAAGAAACTCAGTGAGGGAGGGTTTGGTCCCATTCTCATGATTAGGAGTTTGGTGCATTTGAAGAAGTGCAGAACTGCCAAGGGGCATTGTGGGAGATTTATCCTAAAGTGTAGTTTTCCAGCTAAGTGGTCTAAATTCCTTCCCCCAAACACACACTCAGAGTTTCCCAGTAACAGAGTTACCTATTCCAGGCTATCCTGGACTCAGTCCCGCATGTCACCACTGTGCCTGACAATCTTGATCTGCATCCAATTCTTGTGGGCCCTGTGCTTTGCAAACGTTCCCACAAGACCTCCAGTGTCTCCAGATGAAGCGCTTGAGGGAGTTCACTGTCATGATTTCCCCCACTGTCATAGTGGCCTTGGTGCCCCCTAGCCTGGCTGTCTTTCCCCTGCTCCCACACTGCCCACACAGCTGCCTGGCCTTGGAGTGCTATAGGCCTATCTGTGTTCTCAGTGATTTAGCCTCAGCTTCCCAGTCTCTCTGAGGTTCAGTGCCCTCCAGAGACTCATGGTAGTCTCAGCGCCTGTTTTGCTTGATAAGGTCTGTGGTCCTGGGCAGTGCTCAGAGGGTGTGCCCACATATCACCGCACGGACTTGGGAGGTAGCAGGAATGGGGAAATAGGGACTCACTCAGGTCCTAAGCTCGAGCCTGAGGTCCGGTGGGTCCTTGGTGGAAGGATGGCCCCATGCAAAGACAGATGAATGCTCAGAGGTACTGATAACGGTTGGAGGGCTGTGGGGTGTGCAGTCATGCTGCCACTTGGTTTTTCTGCTTGTCCCTCCTCCCTAGGGAGCATGGCTGCATGGAGAGTTCCCAGAACAAGGCTCGTTGGCATAATTACCCGGCAGTACTCCGTGTTCCTGTAGGCCTCAAGTGTCCTGATGCATTCTGAGTTCCCTGAGCTTTTGTAAACGCCAGGGGCCGGTTCAGGTTTCCTCTTTACTGTCAGGGGACCTGCTGGAAGTAGGTGTAGCTCCCTACGACAACTGGGCCCCAGCAGGCACAGGTGAGTCTCCCACAGTTACGGGGAGAGGCCCTGTGCCTGCAAAGGTTCCCTTGAGCTTGATTTGGTCCCTGTTAACCTTGGGTGTTCTCAGAACCCAGAAGGGATCGGTGTGAATGTGAGGCTGCCCAGAACCCCGAGAAGGCTCCTTCAGCCCAGCACAGCTTCTCTTAGCTTGCACATCAGACCAGTGTCAGTTATGTCCTTAGAGAATCCGCTAGCATCCCCTGCGCCCATGAAGTGTTTCTGTTTTATTTATTTATTTTTTCCCACCTTTCCTGGTTTCCTCTGGAAAATGAGAAATCAATATTGCTGTGGCCACCTGTATGGCATGAATTATATGCACTGTTCAGAGAGTAGGGTTTAACCTACTTCCTCCTTGACTCAATAATTATTTTGCTATTCAGATTGCCCAAGCACATCAAGTCAGCTTTGCACTGGAGATCTGAAGTCAATAATGTAAACCCATGCTCTGCCGTTTCTGCAGATGTGGAACAGCATTTGTGATGCAGCCCCCGACTCCCAGCCCCAGCCCCTGGAGTCCTGCTAGGAGCTTGCAGATAAGATAGATAGCCCCAGGGAGCACACCCCGAGCAGGGGAGGACCGAGGGTGGTTGGTACATAGATAGCAGTGGCTGTGTGTGCAGGTGAATTTATGTTAATGAAGAGTATAACCCAGGGAGCATCAAGGATTTATTCCCCTGCAGATCCTCACACTTTGAGCCTAGAGTGGAAAAATAAACAAAGAAGCCATGTGTCTTCCTCACAGTATGGCACTGTTCCCAGGGAAGTGAGGAAGAGGGAGGGTCTGGAGCCTGTGTCTGGCAAACCACCACAGGCTTTCTGAGGGAGGCCAGCTCATCCGTTCTTCCACCCTCCGTCTCCTGCCCTCCCATCTCTCGACCACTCACAGACACCCAATCCTCATTGGGATGGACATCAGAGCTGAGATCTAGCATGATCGCAGGGACCAGCACCATACCCGGGAAAGTGGCTACCTCCACATCTGTCTTCTGTAAGGAAGCCAAGCCCCAGGGAGGCAGCAGTGCAGAGACGCCATGCTTTCTGTTTCAGTCTTTCTAAAGGGGGACGACCAGCCTGGCAGGCAGCAGAGATAGTGCATGAAACACATAGAGAAATGTCCCCGTGGCAGTCAACCTCCTTCCAGATCTCAAGATAGCCAGGGTGTGAGAGAAATGTCTGCTTGCTTCTGTGTCAGGCTCACCTAGTAGTGGTGAGAGGCAGCAGGCTGACATGGAGGTGCCCGTGGTTTTCTGTGGGAAGTCCCTAGCCCACCTTTCTTCTGAGACTCTGGTGTCTATGTCTGAAAACAAAAGATACAGACAAAGGAACCAGAACTTTGCTAAGAGATGGTGTCTTCTAGAAATGTCAGAGACGTTATGCTCGAACTCTTACCAGCATGGTTGCCTAAACATGTCCTGGCCAGACAATGCCACTAGACGTGTGAACATGGATGGGGAGAGCTCAGGAGGAGTCAGCCCTGCACAGAGAACTGCAGGCGGCCGAGGGTGGCTGAGAGCAGGAGGGAAAGTCACCAGGAACAAGCATGGCAAATGTTTGTCAGATACCAGTTGGTCAGCCCTGAAAGTGTGTAAGTACAAGATAACACACGGACTAAGCAGGTTGTTCTACGTATTTAGGAATGTGTGTGTGTGTGTGTGTGTGTGTGTGTGTGTGTGTGTACTATATGACCATGGATTTGAGTAAGAACAAGGTGTAGGAAGCGGGAAATGGTATAATTATGTTACCGTTTTTAAGAATAAAATGATGAAAAAGAATTGTAGTTTGAAAGCTTGAAAAAGATGGAGACATCCATAGAAAATATGAGCCCTTGTCTGAAATTCCACATCCCAGAAACTGGCTTTTGACGCTGATACATGGCTGTTTACTGATTTGCTGTGTGATGCCAAGCGAACTCTCAGCTCCGAAACTGGTCTGCCGCTCACCACTGTGATGAGTGGATTGTAGACCTTTCAAGAAGAGAGGCCCGCTTGAGCAGCAGCCTCCAGGGGACACCTACTCTTTCTGACCTGTCTTTCTTTGTCACCATTGCTGGGGCAGATGCAGGCACCTTGGCTCTAAGACTGCTGCTGTCCCCTAAGACTTCCTCTCACTAGACCTTGTTAGTCCTGCTGTGTCAGACCTCCATCCCAGGACCACACATCTTAAGAGTTAGGAGGGCTGCCTGTCTCCCTGAGAGTGAATCTTGGCGACCTTGTGTGAAGTCTCCTCCCTGTGCAGCAAGCACAGGTGGAGCCATCTCCTCAGCCCGCATAGTGTCTTAACACCTAGTCCAGACTGACCTTGAACCCACGGTGGCCCTGCTTCATGGAATCACATGCACGCCCCTCCATATTTGTAGGGATTTTGTGTTTTTAGCTTAAGCCTAGACTGCCAGCAAATCCTCATTCGTTATGAAAGACTGCATCGTGACTTGAAACGTTATCACCTTTGTAGGCTGCTGCAGGTTCCTCCTATTGCCCTGGAAGAACGTTTAAAAAGCTAACAAGCTAGCCAAGACATATTGTCCTCCCCAACAAGATGATCAGGTTTGGCTAAAGGGCAGGAACCATGAGCCTCTGGGTCAGGAGCAAATGCCTGTGGAGATTCTGGCATTGGGGTATTAAATGTTCATTCTCGGTGTTCCCCCATGTGAAGATTCAGTTTGCCATGACAGAGCCACATGCCTGGCTCACTGCAAGTGCTCACCTTCCTATAACAGGCCTGGGGCTGGTTCTTAGCTGGCTGTCTCTGAACTTAAGCTTAGCCATAGTCTCCTGTCCTAGCACTGTGGGCTGAGCTCTGGCACCTGCCTTGCCTTTTCTGGATGGAGTGCTCTGGCTTGTCTCTGGGCATCGCACAGCCTGCCCATAGCAGTCCTCCTGCCTGTGTGGAGTAGCTGACTAGTGATGACGTTGTCTGTGGATAGTTTAAGATGGGTTTTTATCAGAGGTCTCTACCACCCTGCTGTAAGGGTCATACCCATTTGTTTTTCTCCTCATTGGCTCCTCAGGTGATGACGCCATTGGGGGACGGCTTCGTAAGCTGAGCATCGGGCAGTATGACAATGATGCTGCAAACCAGGTGACCTTCTCTAAGTGTGGATGGGGAAAGCCTGGGGCGGACCCAGCCCCAAGCCTGGGATCATTTTCCTCTCCTGCAGACATCAAAGAGGTATGTGCTGGTTCTGTTCCCATCTCCTCTCAGTCCACTTGTTTTCCTATCCTTGTGCTTAGGGAAATGGCTATGCCGTGTCCTTGCACAAGGTCACCAGTCACTGTAACCTCTCTGCCCATGACTGATCTCCTCGGCTGGTATAAATGGTTCTTAAGTGACAGACAGGGGTCCTGATTGGGAGGGAGCACAGGTCAGAGGGCCTGGGTGGGGACCACATAATCCCAGATATGGCAATAGAGGGGTTACATCATTTGAGGACATTGAAGCCTCAAAGCTCTTATCTGTAGAATGGGGGTGAAATGCATACAGGTGGGAAGTGAAGGTTAGGAAGTATGGGCCTGGCCCTAGCAGGGCTCTGCAGATGGACGGTACAGCCAACAGCTATTGCTGACTTCTAGTGTGCCACTCAGGGCCCCAAATCCTACATGCACATGATGACCCTGAGGAAATCCTCAGACAAGAGACTCCAGGGTAGTTAAGGCTTCTCATCAGAATTTGGCAGGCCACCCTCCCCAGAAAATTAACCCTAATTATGTACCCGACTCTCAAGTTGAAACATTGGAGCCTTTCAAATAGGCAAAAAGAAAAGACGGCTTATTTATCGTCTTCGCTCTTACAAACACCTTTTGTTGATAGCTGGGATGGCTCTCCCAAAGAAGGGTCCGCTCGTGTTGTGTGACTTCCTTCCTGTATGTTTCCACTTGCCTGTGGCAGTGATGTCCTAAAGGAGTCCTTGGTGATGCTTTTGTGCTCAGTGGTGGGCTGCACACTTCCCTGGCAACGTCTCCATCACCCTCGTCTCCCTGCCGCCCAGCACTGTATTAAAGATGGTGGTCCACAAGCTCCTTCTCTCCATCTCCAGCTTTGATGATAGTTGAGCTTCTTCCTCCATAGCGATGCCAGTGTCGTCCTTCCGGACCCACTCTCAGCTATCTTGAGGGGCCAGATCTGTGGCAGGGACCTTTCTGTGATTTCTCATTTTTCTGTCCTCCCTCTATGCTGTTTTCAGACGGCGATCTCTGCGTATCCCCCTGACCTCGATATGATCGATGGCAGGATTCCAAACAGCAAGGAGTCATCTATGTGTCTGACCCCAGCATTCCCTGTGTCTCCGGAAACACCATATGGTAAGAAAGAAGAAAAATTAACTGGGTACAACTTGGTACTTCAAGATGGGGGAGTGACAGTATCCTTTGTTGTACTGTTTTTTTTTCCAGTGAAAACATCGCCACGCTACCCTCCGTTCAGCCCACCCGAGCCCCAGCTGAGCAGCCCAGCCAGTTTGCACAAAGGTCGAGGTAAGAATCCTTGGTTATGGCAGCTGTGATACCATGTACAAGGTTGCTGTTTCTACCAAGGCATTCTCTTAATGCAGAAATATTTCCTTTTGGGTCACATCCTAATATCCTTGGTCAAGGACCTGTCTTTCTAGACCTTGGGATGTGGCTATCAGTGCCTTGGTTGGGAGTTGAGTAGTAGTAAGATACCGAGTGAATTCCCAGAATTCTTAGGAATCCGGTTTGGTACTCACATGTGTGGTAGGGTCGGCTCTCAGCTTGGCTCTCAATTTGGCATAGGTGCTTAGCTTGCTGGTGAATTCCCCATTCAGCAAGGGGTTTGAAGGAGGAATGCTATCTACTTCACTACTTGAAATGGGTTCTAGCAAAGAGCAGGCTACATGAACCCTACAACATGGTCATCTTCGTGTACTGCCATGTGTGACCCAGCTCCTAGCCGAGGCACACTTGGATTTCCTGTCCCTAAACCCTTGTTCTCTACATTGAAACCTAGAGACCTTCAGTATTTCGCACTGCAGGGAGAAAGTGCTAAGAGTCCAGTGTCTCTTCCAGGTAGAAATTGCCCACGTTTCTTGGGATCTCGGGATGGGTTGGGCGTAAGCAGATGGACAGATGCCCCACATATATTCTTTTTGATCATTTAATTTTCTTTTTTTTTTTTTTGGTTTTTCGAGATCATTTAATTTTCATAATGTAGTTTGCTGTCTGCTATCCCCTGAAAGCTCAGGCATTCTCTGGCCGTAGTCCACAGGCATGTCAGTCCACCAGAGGTCCAAAGAAACATCCTAACCTGCACCAGTTCTTCCTTAGTGCTTGGCTTGTGACAGCCTCTCCCCTAGACTGGGAAAGTCTCTGGTTATTAAGAGGGCTTCTAAGAAGAATGACTTTGGCCCCAAGGTTACTCGGCCTGTACTGCCTGGGGAAATTTGAAGTTGGACTGGCCACCAAGTACCCTTGCTCCAAGTTGCTCTCTGGGAGAGTTCACTCTCCTGTCCCTCAAAGGCAATCCCTAGGCTACTCCTGTCCTTGAGGAAGGATCCAAGCTCCTTGGTCTTCAGGGCTTCAATGAACGCCATAAGGCCTAGCCACTAGAGGGTGCAGCCGCAAGGGTTCAGACTGATAAGGTAGACAGACTTCCCATACCCCATTGAGCCGTCCCCTCCCCACCCTCAACAAACCCCATGTACATTTTAGAGCCACCTTTCTCTGAATTTGATTCTTTTTTTTTTTTTTTNAAGACTTGGAATTCCATGCCCTTCTGAGACACACAATGTATATGCCAGGAGGTGAACTTGAGTCAGCTACATTGTTATTCTAACCATTGAGCTATCTTTCCAGCTTTAAACCCCTTTTTATTTATTTATTTATTTATTTATTTATTTGGTTTTTCGAGACAGGGTTTCTCTGTGTAGCCTTGGCTGTCCTAGAACTCACTTTGTAGACCAGGCTGGCCTCGAACTCAGAAATCCGCCTGCCTCTGCCGCCCAAGTGCTGGGATTAAAGGCGTGCGCCACCACGCCCGGCTTGAATTTGATTCTTGATGCAGCATCTTTTCTACTCTGGAGAGGGAAAGTAAGGAACTCCATGCATGGTTATTATCAGCGTTTCTTAGGACTGAAAAGTTTTCATTGACTTGTATTTAAATTTGGTTTCTTGGCAGATGTAAGGGGACACCACCGGTCACTAGTCTGAGGAGGGGGTTGGCAATGAGAGCAGATTACGTTAGGTGCCATTACAGCCAGAGAAGTCACCAAGCTCAGTCCTAATGCAGTGATGTCAGCTGGGTTTTCTCACCACAGTACAGAGTGGAGTAGGAGGGTCTGAGTGGATGGAGCATTACTAAAGGAGTCTCGGGTGTGGGCTCTTGCTGAAGCCGTCTGATTGGATTGGTTTAAATCAGATACCCAGTGTGGTTGAATATCCGAAGTGGGATCACTGAGCTCAGAACAAGAATGGATGGCTCCAAAGGCAGCCCTTCCCTGTGCTCAGGGCTCACATATTCCTGAGTCTCTCCAGGTCCTTGCACACTTGGTTTAACCATACGGTCCCCCAAGTCAGATGTCCCTAGAGCCAGCCAGCTCCCCGCCATAAGCATGCTGCACCCAGCCAACCCAGGAAGAAGCCACCCTCCAGCAAACAGTCCACAGAACGCAGACCACAGCAGCCCTGGGATCTGCTAGTCACTGAATACATTGAAGAAGCCCATTTAGAGGAGCGAGACAGGCGGGCGGGCCACGGCTTAAGCGCACTGATTGCGCTTGGAGAAGGCCATGTTCTTTTCCCAGACCCCACGTGGTGGTTCACAACCACCTGTGACTGCAGATCCAGGGAAAATGATGCCTTCTTCTGTCGAGATCCCTAGAAGACTTTTCAGCCTGACAGGTTTTAGCAGGCTCTGCCCCCGTGCCATTTCCCTGTGAACACAGAGGACTTGGTAGCCGAGGCAGGTGTTGTCAGATGGCTCCTGTCCTACCACATGCGGTTCCTGTGAGCACTTATGGGCATGGGTTGTTCAGGTGCCTGACTTAGAACTGAAGTAGAGTCGGCGTATGAAGCCTTAACACGAAGAGCAAAGGAAGGACCCAGTCAATGCGTAACTGTTGTGGACAGCATGGAGAGTCTTAGTCTATCTTCAGCATCTAACAGATTGCTACTGCCCAGGAAGTTTATAATGGATAGAATTTTGGCTCTCAGTTCAGGTGACTGGGAAGCCTAAGGTTAGGGGACTGGGAGAAGTGTCTCTATGAGTCCCAGGATAGCAGAAGACATCACATGGGGAGTGAGGAGATAAAGTGAGCGTCTGAGCTATCCTGCTATTAATGAACCCATGGTTGAGATTTGTGCTCTTACTGCAGTCATGAGGACAGAGTCCATCTGCCTTGGCCTTTACCTCCGAGATCCACTAACACTGGTGTTGATCTTCTGACACATGAATGATAGATAGGTAGGAGCCATGTGCAGAGCAGAGCAGAGTAGAGTATGACCTGTGGGGAAAGAGAAGCTCCTTAGGCTTCTGTTGACCAAGTAAGATTGCTCTCCTCACACAGGGCCCCTTTGGCTTTCATGCAGACCCACTGCAGGCAAGTGAGGACTGTTTCAGGATTAATGCACAAAGGATGCTGCTGCTCACGTCTCCCCAGGAGCTTGGGGTAGCATAAAGGTTGGTGGACGGGCACAGGAGACAGCAGAGCAGCTGTAAAGGCCAGGGCCAGCATCTGATCAGGTGCCTAGGGGCCTGTGAGCATCCTTGCCTGTCTGATAGGAGACCTTGAGTATTGTGGGGATAATGTTGTAACAGCCAGCAGGAGCTTGCAGTGCAGCTAGCTCTCTGTTGGTACCCCATCACTCTGGCCAGATTGTACCCCAAAACCAAAAGTGATCATAATGGTACCCATACATGTTTTAGGATTCCAGATGTAAGTCTTTTAGAGGAAATGCCTTTATAAAAGAATTTAAGCAAACATTGCTTAATCTCAACCTTTACATAGATAAAAGAAAAAATTATGGCGCATAAGATAACAAAACATTCTGCCATTTCTTAGATGGTACTTAGCTTTGATATTTCCAAAATAAAATAAAAAAACCACAGTGAAGTGTTTCATGAAAAAAGCCATGTTCCTGACATAACTTACCTTCAAAACTGTTCTAAAATAGGTTTTTTTAAAAAAAATTTGGCAAAATTTACATAGCACAGCCGCTTTAAAGTAAAAGTTCAGTCATTTATTGCATTTACAATGTCTTACACCATTACCCCTCTGTAGTTTCAGACATTCTTGTCACATAACAGTTGTTTTACAACTGTTGTTTAGAGAACATTTAAGGACTCTGGACGTGCTTAAAAATGATTAATAGCCGTTTGTTTACTTCAGAGGGATGCTTTTGTAATTTTGCCATTTCTATTTTGTGTTCAGCAGAGTGAATCAGGATTGTTCTGGGCTGTTGTCTCTACTGCGAGTACAAGGCTTTGTGAGGAGCTGGGGTTGGGTACATTCATTTATTTACTGGGATCATAGAGCATAAGAACATCCGAGGATGTCATCACAGTTCAGAACAGGGCATTTGGGTTTGGCTGAACCCAGAGGGCAGGGATGTACGGTGTTTGCTGGAGGGGAAGAAAAGTGGGATCCAAGAGTATTTGGGCAGGGGGCAAAAAGGCAGGGAGAAGGTTGGGGGCTCTTAATTGATCTTATTTAGAAGTAGTGTTTTATTTTTGCTTAGAAAAGTGGTTGGACAGAGAGATCGCTCAGCAGTTAGT
The DNA here is from genome assembly GCF_900095145.1 of Mus pahari. Lineage (NCBI taxonomy): Eukaryota > Metazoa > Chordata > Mammalia > Rodentia > Muridae > Mus > Mus pahari. Next base: position 21,064,426 of record NC_034602.1, read on the forward strand.
AGCACTTGCTGCTCTTCCAGAGGACCCAGGTTTAATTCCCAGCACCCACACAGTGGCTCCCAACTGCACCCAGTTCTGGGATCACAGTCGTCTGGCCTCCCTGCCACTGCACACAGTGGTGCACAGGCAAGCATGCAGGCAAAATACATACACAGAGAATGAAAGTAAAGGAAAAATTGGGGAGGGTTTGGAGAGAGGAAGGGGAAGAGGGGAGTGACATAATTATACTATAACCACAAAGATAAACAACAAAAAATAAATATATAATTATTTTTAAAGTTAGCATCATCGGGAGCTTGACATGTTGTAAAATGTCCCAGCCAGCCTTCCCTTTTATACCCAGTTCCTTTTCTGTTTAAATTTTTTTATGAATTTGTAATTAGTATTTTTACAGAGCAGAAAGAAGCACACAGTATATGTAAATGCAGGTGATGTTTATGGCAGATCTTGGTGGCTTTGAATCTACTGAACTTAAAAAGCAAACGCACCAAGCTATGTATTTATCATTAGGTGCACATAACATAAGAGTGTCTGGCTATGGGACGCATGCACTTTCTGCACAAATGCCTGCGACCCACTCAGCATTCCAGTTTGTGCTAAGGAATGAATCCAGGGAAGGGTGAGCCTCAGTGATAGATGTGTATTAGTAAATTCACAGCAGACTTCCTTCGCCCCACCCGAGATGAAGAATGTGAAGGGGGTGGGGAAAGCCAGACTGCTTGTACATATCTTTAAAAGTAAACACCAGGGATGGGTTCATGGAGGTCGAGTCCAGCACTGCCCTGTGAATGCTCTGTTAGGCGTCTCTCTCGATGAGAACATGAATTGCTTTGTGTGGAATGCAGTTCGGAACACACGAGCTGTGGGCATCCCTTGCCGGCACCCCATCCTCCAGGCAGGCCAACTTGAAGGATCCCATGAGTGGGAGCCTTACAAACTGAGCAGGGTGCATCCTTTGACTGGCTTGGTAGTAGGTTAGAGAGATCTTCACTTTGCAATCATACTTAATCAGCTCATTTCATTGTCCAGACCTGTGGGCTGTTCTTGAAGCGAGCATATAAAGGCTATTCAGGCACTGTTGCCAGCAGGATTTTTTGGTCTGATCATGATTCTCAGCCCAGAGGGTGGCTCTGAGGCAAGATGACAAAGCCCCTGCTGTCTGTGACCTAGCACAAAAGTTGCATAACCTCTTAAAATATCTGTTCAGCAAAAGAATAAGAATGTTAACACTATGCATGGTATCGGGCGTTTTCTTAGAAATGAGAGTCTATTTTTCATCTTCTGTCTGTGACAGTGTCCCAAAAATTTGTCTTGGAGTTTAGTTTTTTTAATTCAAAATGCATTTCTAGAGCCTACCTGGCTATCTAGAGCATGCTCTGCACATAAGACTGGAGAATTGGCATAGAGCCCCAGACTGTGTCCGGTGTGCAACCTAAAATCCGTTGCAGAATCGGCCACAGCTGGGGGTGGGGGGACACCGAACCAGGTAGGCACCCAAGTGCGGACAGCTTGGAAGACAGTATAAAGGATAAGCAGAGGACATTTGTGGCAATGTCTTATTAGGCAGGTCAGTCATGTGCTTGTCTCTCTCCTCCAGTCCACCTGGCCCAGGTTAGTCTTCAGGTGTCACACAGCCTTAGGTGTCAGAATGGTGTAATACTCTGGAGTCTCAACTATAACTCTGGTGCCACTGTCCCCTCAGGTTCGCATTCCTGTCCAGGGTGCCACATCATGCTTGGTGTGTGGGAGATCTGAATTGTGAGAGGTATGGAGAGGCACATGGACTGAGTTGCTAAGAGCTATGAAGACGTGAACATTTTGTTTGCCCCCTGCTGTCCATCAGCTGGGGCCTATTGAGGTATCTGGTACTCTGTTAGATCACGGAGCTTTCTGTGAAGAAGATGGCCATTTCAGTACAGTTACGTATTTCAGCCTTTGTTTAGATACCATGGTAGTATGTAGGACTTGTGGGTGTTGGCTCTAGGAACCCTGTGGGTACCATTCTCAGGTGTGCTGAGCATAACAGTGTGGGCTTTGTCTACTCTTTTCACGTGTCCTCCTATATAGATTGTATCATCTAGGGATGGATGTCAGAGCAGAAAGTCCATTCATGTGTAGTACACGCACCATTTTTTTTTTTTTTTTTTTGAGACTGGGTTTCTCTGTGTAGTCCTGTCTATCCTGGAACTCACTCTGTAGATCAGGCTGGCCTCAAACTCAGAAATCAGAAATCTGCCTGCCTCTGCCTCCCAAGTGCTAGGATTAAAGGCGTGCTCTACCACCGCCCGGCCAGGCACCATTTTTAAATCATGGTTTTCATCTGTACATAGAACTGAGGATCTCAAGAGGCCCACTCTATGCAGATGCATAGTACACAGCACATGGATGGTCATATTGGCAGATTTTCCCGGTTACATTTGCACTTAGGAGTGTTTCACCCTGTTAGTGCCTCATAGGAACTGTGCACTGCTATTCCTGTGAGGAAGGACCAGTGAGCGCATTTACAGAAAAATGCAGGCAGTCACTTGAGGTCCTTGTGGGGGAAAGTGTTCCAAAGAGCATTGTGGGTAAATTTGGTGTTCCTCAGTGTGGCACACTGGTAGAAAGTCAGTGTCACCAGCTGTTTTCTCAGAACGCTATGGTATTGGGTGACCAAGAGGTGGCAGGCACATGGATTTGGGTGTGGGGTGTGTTTTGTTTTAAAGCCTTTCTCTGCGGAATTGTCAGGGAGAACTCTTCTCTGCTCACCTGTGGATGGTGGTTTCTCAGACAAACAGGAAAAGGGCATTGGAGTGAATTGGGGTTGTCAGCTGTGGCGGTGGTCATTCTGGTGGTTTGGGGGTCCACCTGTCCGTCTTGGGGGCAGTGCCTGTAGTTGCAGGTAGGACCTGCAGGTTACATCACCATTGCACACTTAACGTTTCCCAGGGCTGTCAGGTGGGTTGCAAAGAAACCTGTAACTTAATGCACAAAGCACCTGGTTTCTTTTTCTAGGGGTGTGTCTATCTACACAGTGCTAGCCAGGGCCTGAGCCTTCTAGGCGCACCAGGAGTGCTGTATCACCAGCACTCAGGAGGCTGAGGGGGCTTTAATTCAGTGATAAGATGTGCCTAAGGTTATGAGTTCATCTCTAGCAGCGAAAAACAAAACGTTGTTTGCATGTTTTTTGGTTTTTTTTTTAATATTGCATAGAGTTAAAGGCAAGGCTTTCCCATCAATGAATGCATCAGCTCCACAGTGAGTTTGAGCCCAAGTATGTGGAGCCAGGCTCTAGGTGTCATGGGTCCAGCATCCTGCTGGCAAAGGTGAGGCTGTCCTAACAAGAACTCTCGATTTGTGCTCTGCTGTGGTTTTCCTGCCCTCCTATGAGCATACTAGCTGGTTCAGAGTGGCTGTCTCTTGTCCAGGTACTGACCCTGGTCTCTAGAGGAAACAGTGGGGTTTCTGAGAATGACTTTCTTTCTAAAGGAAGGAATACTTCAAGTCATCTCAGTCCCTAACACTGCAGCTGAGGAGAGGGAGGAGAGAGGGGGTGCTAAGCAAGTCTGTGAGGAGGCCCGCTCAGAGCTGCTTGGGTCATGGCTTTGACACTGTTACAACCCCCAGTCCTCTGGCCTGTGGGTCTATGGGACCCACAGATGGGTTAGACCTTGTTTTGATGGAAGTCATGGACTGGAAAGGCTGGTACACCCACCTCCCTGAGGCCGCTGGTGATGCTGTTGGGTTGGGGCCAGGCATTTCCGAGAGCAGGGGCAGCTGTTTTCAGGCACATAAACAACTGGAAGTGTCTTCTCAGGGGTCTTCCTGGCTGTGCCCTAGACACGTGGCCGGAATGGGCCCAGAATGAGGGGCCTCTCCTTATCAAGCTGCTCATGGGACCTGCGGGGTTGGGCAGGCTTAGATTCGGCAAGACAGTCAGCAAGCTGTGCCGGAAACTTACCTCTGTGCAGAGGCCTGCGCTAATGAAGTAAAATCAACACTGGCACATGCTGGCAAGGAAGCAACCCTCCCTCGGGGAACACGAGAAACTTCTCTTTGAGAAGTTCAGGGAGAATGTTCGAGAAGTTTCTAGAAGCTCACATTTGCAGAGTGAGTGAGATTCTGTTGCCTTCAGTTCGTGGTAAAACGTGGAGTGCTGCTGTGCAGGCTGCGATTTTAGTGCTCAGGTAATGGACTCTGTATGCTACTTGATGCGCAAGGGAATGTCTCAGACTAAAATAAGTGCTGGTGTTTGTAAGCAATTTTGAAGGATGTCGAGTTTGATAGATGGTTTGGGGGGTCTTATCAGATGGGGGAAAACACATGAAGGAAGTAGAAGGAAGGGGATGTAGCTGTAGATGCTTCCCAGAACCTGTCAGTAGAAAGCCCAGTGAAACCGGCTGGTTCCTGATCAGTTTTTGTTGGTTCCCACTGCAGCCAGGAGGAAAATCTGCCGTTTGAGCAGATACCTTTCGCAGCGGAAGTCTCCTGGCTGCCTCGTGTAGGGCTGTGGTGAAGGCTTTGTTGGGATGAGGCGATCCCCTTCTACCAGGCAAGGAATCTGTGGCTCAGCATCACACAGTGAAACTCCCGCTGGCTTTCCTCCTCTGTCCTCAGGTTGCTGAGAAGGGCAGGTGTGGGGCGGGGCGTGGCTGTTTGTCCTGCCCCCTGTCTCCGCTGGGTGTCCCTGGTCTCGGTGTGGTTTTAAGTTGTAGTGGGTTTTGGCCGGGAAGTTTTTCCGAACTTGAAAGGGGGAGGAGGAAAGAGGGAAGCAGTGTGGAAAGGAAGCGAACTGCCGCGGAGAGCAGGCGGGGCCAAGTCTGGAGGCACTGACTGGGCAGGCGGCCCGCAGCAGCCCGCGGCCGCCCAACAATCCGGGGATTCTTTCCTGCGACCTACTCTGCCGCTGCCCTCTGAATGGGCCTCTTTGGAGGTGGCAGCCCCGCCTCTCACCCTGACTCCCCCGGGGACTGGCAGAACACTGAGCCCTCCCAGGGTGGGTGGGGGACGCCATTGGGCCGGACTCAACACCCGGGGCTGCTGGGGACAGACCCTGCAGAGTGTCTTTCACAAGGCCCACAGATTCTAGACCCTTCCATGGACTGACCGGACGCCAGGTGCCCAGGTAAGCCAACAGCTGGCCTCGTGGCTTCTCCAGGAGCTATTTCTGTGTTCCTGGTGTCTCTGAGCTCTGGTTCCTTTGGGCACGTCCAGTTGCTGAAACCTGATCTGGGATGTGGGGGAGGGTGGTGGTGGGAGTAGAGAGGAGGAGACAGACCCAGTGCCAGTGGTCAGGACACCTAGGTGAACTGGGGCATGGAAAGATAGCCAGACAGTTTTCTGTTCTGAGTTCCCTTATCACTTAGTGGTGCTTCTCAAGTCTCCAGACTTAGGGACCCTCCTCGAGCCAGCCAGGGTGCCCCTGAAGGGGAGGCATGCTTTCTTCTGTCTTTGCTGAGCTCCTTCGGGATGAACAAAAACCTGGTTTGCATGTGTGCCGCTGCTTTCTGTGCACTCTTCTGCCCAAACTGATGATTGTGGGCCTGCCGTTCTCTCTGTCACAGCCCAGCCCACAGTTCTCAAGAGATTGCTCCCTGCGCAGCTTCCCCAGAGGACAGTTGTTTCCACTAAAGAGGCAGGCAGCCTGTAGAGCAGATGCTGGGTTTTTTAAAAGAGGCTCCCTCTGGCTCTTCTGTGCTCGGAGCCAGCAAAGGTAGCATTTCTAAGCAAATCCGTGAACACTGAAACAAAACAGGCATTTACTGGACTAATCTGCTCAGGGTCTGCCAGAGCTTCTGTAGCCCGGGGTGCCTGGTACCTTAGCTATCCTTCCCTCCGGGTATAGGGCTGGGGTGGCCTCCCCCACATGTGGGGTAGGAGACTCTCAGGACTGTGAGTGGCTAGGGAGGAATAACGTGGTCTCTTGCAGTATCTGTCGATCCTTACAGATTCAAGGCTGTGTGTTGTAGCTCGCATCACAGGGCAGATTAAGGAAGAGGGGAGAAGGCTCCGTACTCTTAAGAGAAAGCCCTCCTTGCACAAGCCCTAAGACAAGCCCAGGCAGGTTAGGGTCTGCCCCGTGCTTGTAAGTTTTATGTGTTGTAAAACTTCCTGGTTGTAAGTTTTATGTGTTGTCCCTTCTAAGAGCCAGAGATATTTTAAGTCAAATGCTTTTTCAAAAGCTTCCTGTTCTTTTAATGGAATCCATATAAAACCATCGTTTTCCATGAATCCCGTATGTCTGTCAGTACATTCAAAGTTGGCCGCCTCTGATGGAAATGTTTTCCTAGTCTTAGGTGGGATGGAAAGTATCTCCATCCGTCTGTATTGACGTAGAGTCACATTTACCACCAGCCTCGGTGGAACCTATGGGATGGGGTGGGGGTGGGGTTCCGGGGACCCCTTCTGTGTTCTGAGCACAGCAGCTGGGCTATAAATTCTCACAGAGAACCTTCCCTTGGCTCTGAGCAAACCCATGCAACAGGCAGGCGCCTCGTCCTTTCCATGTGTGTGCGTGCACGTGGAGGAGGCAGCTCCAGCGGTGGGCTGCAGAATCAGAGACCTTGCTGCTGCTGCTGATGACAACAGGACAAGAGACAAGGCTCCTGTTGACCTCCTGTGAACCAGCTTCCCTACCTCACCATGTAAGAATCTTGTCTCCTGGTCCCTAAGAGAGGACTGACAATGTGTATGGGAACACGTCGGAGGATTAGGCAAGGTAGTGCCTGCATGTGTCTTAGCAGTGTGCCTGGCGCGTACACAGAAGGTGCTTAACCCGAGTTGGCCGCTTCCCTTGCCTCTTCAGGATTTCTCAGCAGTCCTGAAAGTGAGTGGTGGGTGGTGGCCATCAGTGTGCAGGTCCATGCTTACTGCTTGTTCAGCCCTGCCCTGAAGCGCTGAGAAAGTGAGTTGTGGTGGTGGTGACTGTGGTCACTCCCAGTTCTGTGTGGGTGCCTGACATGGAGGGCAGTTTGTCCACTGTCGTCCTTCTGGTTCCTTCCTTCCTCTACCTCTCCAGTCTTTAATTCAAAAAGAACAGACAAGGTCATATAGTTGCCCTCCGCAGGGAAGCTGGTCAGGTTGGTGGGTGCCAGTGATATATGGAAGCTGGTCAGACAACTGCTCAAAACCTCTGGGAGCAGCTCTCCATTCTGGGGCTGTAGAGAGTACTTTGTCCCTGTGATTCCCTGCTGTTCACTCTGGAACTAACTTAAGACTTAAAGGTACTTGAGCTATACATTTAATTCCAGTTATTATTATATTATAATTATTATCATTATCATCATCATCATCGTTGTAGTCATCATCTTTGCTGTGGATGAAACTTCATAATTCTAACTTTAAAGAATAAAGACCCTTAGATACCAGTGGATAAATGTCAGGAGGTAGGACCTTCGTGATGGTAGAGACCTCAGGCCATGTTGGCTTATTTTGATTCACAGTGTTGGACGGTTCTGGTCCGTGGTTAGCGTTGCCTCTTTTACTTTTGGTCCTGTGGAAGGATAGTTTGTCATGTGACAGCAAAACCTTCATGTCCCGAAGATGGAATGGGGAGAGAAAAGGGAAGGATGATTTCTTCAACCCCTTGAAGCCTACTCCATTAGTGGCCTGCAGAATTACTACTAGGTTCCACCCCTTAAAGGTCTCCCCATGTCCCAATAGCTTCACACTGGGTTCCAACCTCTAACACTTGGATACATGGACCCTTGGAGGACACTTCACTTCCAAACTCCAGCAATCAGTAAACATCTATATAAGTCGAGGTGGTTGTTGTTGGTCAGTGGGGAAGTAAAGATACTGTGTATATATAGATTTGGAAAGGTTCCTATTCAAAACACAAAATGTCCTGCTCCCAGTACTACACACAAACATCAACTCTGGAGGAACCCAGGGCTTTCTTAATTAGTTCTTCAGTCCGTTGTGGAAAATACAAACACACATGTTTTCTACCTCCCTCCCTCCCTTTTCTCTCTTTCTCTCTCTCTCTTTTTTTCTTACCTTGACCCAATTTCTGAAAGGCTGCAGAGTGAGATGTTTCTTCTTAGGTTTCAGATGATATGTTGAGCGTATCTCTCCATAGGCATTTCTCAGTGCTGCTTCTGAGGTACATGGCTTACTTTTGTCTCTTTCAGCCCATGTTTCGCCACTTGGAGTGAACTGAGAATGCTCTCTCAGTCCCTCACTTTCAAAGACAAGTGTTGGATGGTTCTGCTTTCTGAAGAGTAGCAGATCAGTTTGGAAGAGTTTTCTTATTGGCATTCTTGGTTTGGGCTCTTTTAAAACACACCCAAGACATGTGGCTTGTGAGCAAACCTTCTCCCTGGATGAGAAGAGAGCATAAATCGTGGCAAGAAAACCCAGATGTGCTGGCGATGTGCAGGCACACAGATGTCAGACTGTGGTGCTGAGGTGATCGGGTTGGAGAGAGGAGGCTAAGGAAGGGCACAGGGAACAGTGCTGAAGGTGGGCAGCATGGAGACAGCAGCCCTTGGACTAGGGACAGATACTCAGTGAATTGGAGGCCCTGACTAGGTGGCCCTTGGGAGGTGGGGTTAACCCTCCGTGGCCCTGCTGATGAGGTCACAGTGTGTGCTGTCGCTGTGTGCTAGGCTGCCTGGGAAGTTCAGCATCATCAGCAGGGGCATAGGGGTGGAGACTGGACATGGGGAGAGGGCACAGAGCACTGTTGCTCTGGACCAGGGTGTGCCTCTCTGGAGGGTGTGGGCTCATTCCTCCTTTGGGACAGAATTCCTGATTGTGTGGGTTCTTCAGTCCTGGCTTGGACACAGTGCATAAGAGATATTCTACCCACTTATTTAGAACATTTCTTCTCAGCTCAGTTAGTCCTGTGTTGGTCACAGGTAAATTAGCAGCCATTTCTGCTTTCCCTCCCTTTCCTCATAGTAGTCCACCTGGGGAGGGGTTGTAATTTCTATTTGACAGCTAAATTTTTGCCTCATTTTCTTTCCCAGACTTATACACTTTTCTATTGTATTCTATGCTGCTTTTGCCAACTGCTGCATTCTGTGTTTCAAGATTGTATAAAATACCAACATCCCGGGCCTGACCATGGGCTTGGGTCTGGGCACTAGTTTTGGCCACTGTTAGATGTTCTAGTACCATCCTTCATGCTGAAACCTCCTGCCTCTGTCATGACGGAAGAGCACCAAGAATTCAGGAAATGCCCAAAGGATGTTGTCACTGGACATGGGTGGATGTTCCAGGGTCTTCTCCAGCTAGTCATCTGTCTTGACCTGCTGGCTGGACAATGAGTAAACATTTTCTCACCCACTATGACATTCAGCTGACTGGCCTGGAAGAGGACAGTATATAGTAAAGCAGGCCATTTTTAGTTCCAACCTTTCTTCTATGTCACCTCCCCCTCAAAGCACAGTGTTCAGCATTCGGAATCTTGAACTCACTAGCATGAACTCACTTCTACAGAGTCAGTTGAGAGCCCCGGGCATGGAAAGTTCTGTCAGGGGACACCCTTCTCAGAAAAGGAGTCCCCCATGACAGGAAATGATGATGCTTGCTGTAAATCAGCCTATCGATTAGCTGTTACTTTTGGAGCAGTTTCAATGTGCTTGAAGTGTTATTGGAAGTCCAGCCAAGTGCCAGCACAGCCTGTCAAAAAAATGGCTTGGCCCCTGGAATGGAAAGCCAGCCAGAGCCAAAGTGGCAGCATCAAAGCTAAGGGTTGAGTTGACACTGACTGCTGGGTCGGTTGGCATGGATAGTGAAATTAGAAATAAATAAGTGAAATTAAAACCTGTAAGAGAAACACACAAAAAGCAAAGCCACTGTCTGTGGTCTGAAAGGCTCCTGCTGTGTGTCCTACAGCTCACAGTGTCCAGAGTTCTGGGCAGAAGTACCATTGCCCACTTAGAGCCCTATCCTACTCAGGGCCTCATCAGCTTGCCCCATAAGCCAAAGCCCAAGAAGGGAGGAGAAGCAGCTGAGGAGAGAGATAATGTGAGCTGGGTCTTTCTTGGTCCTTTGGCTGGCGCAGGGCCTCATGGAACACTGAGTTTGGGGCAGGGTTGAACACTCTGGAGTTGTGGCTCAGCCTGGTCAGAATCCCCATCTTGTAAGCTATGGAAGAGAGAATTCAGAAGCAGTCTCTGTGCAACACACAGCACCATGCTACCCTCCTGCTTCTTCCGTATGGCTAATCCTTAGGACAGTGGTTCTTAACCTGGGGGCCATAGCCCCTGGGGATGGAGGGTTGAACAACCCTTTCACAGGGGTCACAGAAGACCATTGGAAAACACAGATACTTGTATTAGGGTCCATAACTAGCAGAATTACAGTTAGGAAGAAGCAATGAAAAGACTTTTATGGTTGGAGGGTACCACAGCATGAGGATTATGTATTTATAGGGTTGTAACATTAGGAAGGTTGAACCCTCTGCCATAGAAGGTGGTTACAGCCTTATCATACTGTCTGCACACTGCATGCCCTTCCTATATTTGATCCCCAAGAACTCTGACAGAGACCCTTATCTATCCCGATGCCATCAAATAAGGATACATTTCCCAAAATCTTATTCCTGTGTATAGATGTCCTAGCCTGACCTCCGACATGACTGAATTTGGAAATGAGATCTTCACGGGGCTAATTAAGTTGAAATGAGTCCCCTGAGGTAAAGCCTAGTCCAGGGTGACTGTGGTCCTTGTCATAGAGGCGATTAGGACATAGACACAAGAGCAGAGGCAAACGGGAGAAGATATCACCTGTTAGAACAGTCGAGGACAAGAGATAAACTGCTGACCTCTGGATCGAGGGACTCTGGGATCCAGAGCCGTGGCCAATCAGTAGTTTGTTATCATAGGCTGAGCTAAGACCCCGAGTTCATCAGACACCAGAGTTCTAACCCATGGAACTTTGCACAGTGCAAGAAGGACAAGGGTTTACTGAACAGTGAAGGCTGGAAGCCCAAGAATCAGGCTGGGATCCTGGTGCAGAAAGAATGCCATTTCCCTCCAGATGCAGATGCCAAAGCAACAAGCCTCAGCTGCTAGCTACTGTCTCCGCGCCTGTGTTTTGAACACAGTGCAGCTCTCCATGATGCAGTCATTAGATAGGAAAAGTGCTGGTGTGAGCATTTTTCAGTTGTTAGAAAGTCTAAGAGGCCTATGGAGTGCCACACAACCTATGACTATTAGTAACATGTTGGTATTCTATGAAAGACAGGTAAAATGTGATTAGTGTCAGGTGAAATTGCTGCCAAGTTTCACCCACTGTGGTCTGTCCCAGAGTAAGAACATATCCTTTTGTTTAGTAGGTTTGACCGAAGCTGAGGTGTCGAGGTACTGGGTACCTCTTGGCATTGTGCCCTCTGTAGCTACAGTATCAGAAGTTCTGGGCAGAGGTACCCTTGCCTAGTTAGGGGCTTGCTTGGGAATTTGTGCAGTGATGTTTCGGGTTCAGGAAGGTTCAAGAAACCTGCAAAATGCTTATGGTCCTAGGTATTTTGTGGGCTGTGTACTGCGTGTGTGAGAGTGAGTGTGTGTGTGTGTGTGTGTGTGTGTGTGTGTGTGTGTGTGNGAGAGAGAGAGAGAGAGAGAGAGAGAGAGAGAGAGAGAGAGTTGGATTATGACTAGTATAAACTTACATATCAAATAAGATTCCAAAGTCCCAGTCAGAGACATCAGACATAAATAACAGGCATGGTATTTCTGCACCTAGAAACATCATCATGCAGAATTACTGTACTCGTTAGAGGGGAAAATGGTTGTACTAGGTCCTGACTCCGTGTGCTTTGTGCATGACGCCTTCTAGAACTGACTAGTCCTTGCCTGAGTAGGATTGAAACAAGGCTCAGCATCCACCACGTGACCCATTTCTAAAGGAAAGCTGGACTCTTTGGGGATTCTGCCCCCATACACAAAGTACCAAGATTTCTGCTTGTGTGCAGACCCCACTATGGGGCTAGAGTTCTTCAGGAGGTTGAGATTTGGAACAACTAGAACTTGTTAGTATTTTCATCAACCTATCAGTAAGTTTTGGCTGGCCCTGTTCCTGTTCATTTTCCTGGAGATGCTCTTGATACCACCTCAACCTCAGGCTCCAATCGGCCCAGGGATCCTGAAGGAACTGGGACCAATTCTCCTGTGCAGTGAAAACACCCCTCTGCATTTGTACGATATCTTCCTCTGCATAAGGAAGGCTTCTCTGTGGATGGGGGGAGCTCATGCCTCCCTTTTCCTCTCTGGGGCTGCCCCGTTTACCCTCGCCAAAGCCTAACTACCTTATTTTCATTTATACTTATTTGCCTCTGTTCCCACTGGGTGGTCACAGCTCAGGACAGCCAACATCTGTCGCTGCAGTGACCCGTGCCCATCCAAGCTGGCTAAAGGACTAAGAAAGGAGTTCTAACACACATGTCCTCGCAGCAGTGACGGACAGGCGAACTAGGGATTGCACAGGCTGGCTGGCTGTCCCACCTGAGCGGGGAGGCCGTTCTGGCACAAGCCACAACCTGCATTCATGAAAGACAGGGACTTTATGCTAAGTGACATAACTAGTCACTAAAGGACAAATTGCTACATGACTACTTATATGGTCTATGAAAGAGGAGAAATTATAAAGACAGAAAGCAGAACAGGGTTGCCAAGAGTTGGGGCAAGGGAACAGAGAAAGTGGGCTAATAGGGGACAGAGTTTTAGTTCATAAAAACAAGTGTTGGAGAGAGATGGTTGCTATGGTTCAACAGCAATGAAGTTGGACTTAAGGCCCCTGGCATTGTCGGAGGTGGCTATGATTGTGACCCATTTCTGCTTTATCACAATTAAATAATAACAGTAGGGTGTGGCTGAGCATCCTGGGGGCCTCTGATCTCTGCAAGGATTTTGTCACCAAGCAAGTGGGCCCTCTCTTTGTCCTTTGTCCCTATCTACACTCTCACTCGTCCACGTCTGTACTGGCTTGTCCGGTAGCAGCGCGTGTTCTCCAGGTAGTTGAGTCTTCCCACTGCACGGTATCCCTCTATCTATTTTTCCTGAAAGTCTAGCAAGCAGGAAGTGTTTGTTTTCTTGAGAACTCAGACCACAGCCGGTTTCCAGGATGCTCACCCCTTGTGAGGGCTGTCGGTGCATACTGTCTCCCAGGGTACAGGCTGCTCTGTGGTACTCTGTGAAGACGTTGGGATTCTGCACACAGCACTGAGTGAACAGGACAGGGCGTTTGCTTCCCAGTTTCTATTGAAATCCCTGACTAAATGGATCATCTCCAAAGAGCAGGAAAACACAGGGCCCTGCCTGTAGTGAGCCACTTTATCTCTGTTTCTGCTTCCTTTCCTGTTACTGGTTAAAGGAAAGGTTGGCAGGATTCTTTTTGAGGAGGTATTCCTATTGGAATGAAAACATCACAGAAGGGCGATCCAGCTGTTGACAGATGGGAATTACAACCCCAAAGCTAAGTGTGATATCATGTGCCTGTAGCCTCAGAATTTGGGAAGTGGAAGCCAGGGGACCCAGAGTTCAGGGCCAGCCGTGACTACAAAGTAAGTCTGAGTCCATCCTGGGTTACCTGAGACCCTTTAAAATTGCTGCTGCTGCTGCTGCTGCTGCTACTACTACTACTGAAAACTCGAGCAAGAGCTAGGATACCTCTGGCCTCCAGAGTACAGAACTGATTCACTATGAACATTGACTTCAGAAGTTACCAAGAAGCAACTTGGCAAGAAGAAAGGCATGTGCCTTCCTGTTGATGTGTTTTTTTGTATATGTTTCTATACTACCTACAGAGCTTGAGATTCAGTACTTAAGAGCCTCATCAAGAAACATGTGCTGCTCTTCCAGTGTCTGGGGCTTCTACTAATTAACTCTCATGATATATGACTGCCTGGCCAGTTTTCCCTTGCTTTGAATAGCCTTATATTTTTTTTAGAGAGCAGAATTATACGCTAAGGACATCTTTTTAAAATTTTACTACTATCAAACCTCCCATTAAAAAGTTTCGCCTTCTAGAAATAGAACTTTTAAGTGTTTATCTAAACAAACTCCAGCAATCCTCTATTATAACTTCAACTGAGAAGAATATAAGGAAGAAGAGCTCTGCGGCCCCAGAGCTTGAGAATGTATACAGCATCCCATGTTCCGTGCCAGAGAGATTTAGGCTAAGAGATACGCTGATGGCCAGAACTCTCAAGTGATGGCAAAAGGATTAACTGGGGTCTGACTAGTAAGGAGGTCAGAAGACAGAAATGGGAAAATGGGTGGATGGATGGATGGATGGATGGATGGATGGATGGATGGATGCATGAGTGGTAGGTAGATAGATACATGTTTTGGTGGGTAGATGGGTGGATGGATGGGTGAAGACAATATTCCTACTGCCCAGGCTCCCAGGCCAGTAGTGGTCCTGCCCATAGTCTGCCCAGAGTCTTCTTGTTAACCTACAAGTCAACAGTAGCCAGTGCAGAGCGACTGTTGTCCAGCTTCCCACAGAACTCTCCTGCAGCAGCTTTTGAAAGACAGCATAAAAATAGACCGTGTGGAAGAATGCCAGAGACCCCTTCTGGCGACGGAAGTGGAGGAAGTGGGAACAGCGAGGAGAATCCAGGCATTCCTGAGATCCCAAGAGGCCCAACATATGCCCCCCAGTTCCGGCCTGGCCTGGAAGGAGTGATAGGCAGAGGTCTCTGTGTCCCAAAACCACAGGACACCAAGGATACACACAGGCTTGAAGCGATACCCAGAAAGTGGGATAAGCTCGGAATTCCATTCAGTTTTGTCCCCTCCACCCCTTTCTCTGCACTTGAGCTGCAGAGGAAAAATGTGAGTGTATCCTGCGGATAAAAGAAGAAAGGACACATTGAGAAGATTCCCAGCAACTAAATGGGGTCTGGGCAGGAGCCCATCTGACTCTCCCTGCTATGGAAACTCATTGCCTGCCTCAGGAAGGCAGGGTTTGGAAGGTCTGGGTCTGCCCTGGAGACCCTCTGAGGAGTTGCTTTAAAGCCCTGTTGCCCCTTCTGTGGTGCCTGCATGTCCCTTTCACTGAAGGACATTGTTCAGAGCAAAGGAGAGCCCTCATTGTCCTTGCCACTTTGCTAAGAACAGTAGAGATGGAAATTCCACAAACTGGAACAGTCACTGTCCTCTTTGCCTTAGGGTTTCTGCCACCATGTTGGATCATTCCTAGGTTGGTTTTAGGTGTAGAGTTGAGGATATAGACCCGAGGCCCTGGGGCAGTCTGTTCACCCTCCTGGCTGGTGATATTTCACCAGCAGTATCACTGTGACCCTCATGTTGAGGTTAAAGAACAGTGCTCATTATTTTATCTGCTCTTCTCATGAGTGCATTTGTAAAAAGCTGCGCAGAGGCTCTTCAGACTTCGGCTTGACTGGAGCCCGTATCAGTGCCATGAGTAAGATTTCAGCATACGCCTTCCACCTCCCAGTTCTGTGGGGTTTCTATTTTATATACTGCTCTGCATATTTTATACACAGGAGAAATCAGGAAATAGGCCCAAACTCCAGGCTTCTCTTTTCTTGTGTGCAAAGTAAGTAGATAAAACCCCTGTGGGGACCTCAGGCCCCATAGGAAGCCTTTTAAGGTGGCAGCTCTGTTCCTGCGCTGGCTAGGTGCCATGCTAACTGGTACCCCCACCTGTGTCTTCTTAGTTTTGCAATCTGGTCATCAGACTGGATCATTGTTCTGCCTTCTTAAAAAAGCAGCTAGCAGCACCCATGTTTCTGTGGATGCAAAGGTCCAGATAGTAATTGCGTTATCTGCTATGGCATTAAGCTGAATGTGGGCTGCCTTTTGCTGACTGACATTTCTGAGTGCAGGCAGGGGAAGGGGATCTGCAGAAGAAATTGTACCAGGTCTCTGCATCAAGCACTTGGCAATAAACAAGCAACCCAGTGGGTAAAGGAAGGGTTAAATCCTGACACAAGGCCAGGGACAAGAGGGAACCACACAGCCATAGTGCCCCCAGAGTCAGTGCTAATGAATGATAAACAAAGCCACTTTCATGGGAAGTGCTGGGCTTGCTGTTTTCTGGGGAAACACAGTGATAACAGGAACAGAGCACGATTTGATTTTCCTCCTCCTGTGCTCGCTTGAAGGGCGCCTTTGGCGCCAAGTAAGCATATTCAGTGCTTCTGAACTCTGGCATGGGTTTCCCAGATTCTCAAGGCTCAGGAACTCAGCAAACAGAGACAAGGAGGAGTAAGGGTGGCCCTATGCTGTGTGTGGCCTGCTGGAGCAGCAACAGTCACAGGTCCAGGTACTGAGTACTTTACTCCTCCATCCTTTGCTGACTTGTATGTAATTCTGAGGCAGAAGTGTTAGCCTTCACTGATGAATAGTTCTTAAGACTCCGAAGATCTCTGCTGCTCCTTGGGACTAGATCCTAGGAGTGATCTACATCAACTTCCACCCTCCAGTTAGACTCTGGCAGAACTTCCCCATCAAGCTCTAAAGTTCTAAGCCAGTTATTCCTCCTTATACATTTATCCATCCATCCATGCATTCATCCATGCATCCATCCATGCATCCATCCATCCATCCATCCATCCACTAACCTACCTACCCATCCATCTACCACTCATTTATGTATTTGTTTGTCCATATATCCACCTACCCATCCATCTATCTGTCCATGCATCTATGCATTCATCCATCCATCTGGTCATTATGTGCTTGACCCCCTCTGTGTACCACCAGGGAAGGGTAGGGACAGCTCCTCCACATGAGCAGTAGGCCAGTGGTTGGCATTCTTCAAGCCTGTTGTACCCACCTGAAGCCCACTGTCCTTCCTGGTCTTAATCAAATGCCATCTCCACCACACTATAGTTTAAATGTGAATTCTTCCCGCCCTCAGGCTCCTGTGTTTATGCATACTTGATCCCCAGCTGGTTTCACTGGTGTGAAAGGTTATGGACGCTCTAGGAGGTGGAGTCTCCCTGAAGGGAGTGGTGGGCTGTGAGGTCTTACAGCTCAGCCATGTTTCCTGCTCACTGTTTGCTTCCTAAGCTGCAGCTATCTCATTCTCCTGTTTCCATGCATGCTCCAACTGCCAGCAAAAATAAATGGTTCCTCCCGTGACAGCAAAAGGTAGAGGAACTGATAAACTCTACAAGCAAGGCATCTGGGCTCCCTATAGACAGAAGGTAGTCATCCAAGGGTCCTCCCGGAAGCCCCAAGCCCACCTCCCTCCAGGCCTTAGTCTCGGACAAATGCTTGCCTCTAGAGGACCAGACCATGCTGGTGTCGCTCCCCTGTTCTGCTTTCCTTCGTTGGTTCATCTTAGATGGAAAGTAAATGCAGGCGGATATGGATGGAGAGAAGTTTTCACCTGGAAGACCCTGAAGGGAGCGATGGTTTAAACAGCATGTCAATTTGTTTCTCTGCCATAGCTGCTACAGAAAATGTGAAGGATGGTCTTAGACAACCATTCATAGACAAGTTAATTAGTACACCAAACATTTTTTTTAATATTTATTGTGTATTGTACTGGGGGGCAGGGATAAGGGGCTACACCTGTCCCAAGGATTTACAGATAAATCCCAGAAGGCCCAGGCATTCACCGTCCTCTGTATACAATTAGCACATCAGTACTGGCTTTTCCTATACTGAGAATTTTAATAAGAGCTGAAAAAATAGCACAGAAATTCCTGGCCCGTCATGGTTCCTGAATGCACAAGTTGCTACATAAGGTTTTGTCCTGGTTTTCGCACGTTTTTTTTCCTCTCCTCTCCTCTCCTCTCCTCTCCTCTCC
>NC_034602.1:21082378-21086480 GCF_900095145.1 Mus pahari
TCTCTCTCTCTCTCTCTCTCTCTCTCCATACTAAGTAAGAGTATACCCTTTTAATCTTTACTTTGTTCTGTTTCTGTATCGCTGGCAATTCTCTTTTAACTTGAGGTTTGACTTCTTTGGTACTTTGGTGAGTTCTCAGTAAATATCTTTTCCAGCATGGCTTCTGCTTCACGCAGTGCCCACACGGTGGTAGACGTTTTCATCCTGGCGCTGCCTGCATTTTCCGTCCTACTCCAGTGTCTTCTTTGTGTGTTTGCTCTTCACCCTGAGTTCGCTCTCTCCTCTGCTGAGTTCACTCCACTACTGAAGTCCTTAACCCCAAGCTAACTTTATTCTACTTTTAATTTCTAGAGTTTCCATTTGATTATCCTTAGGGACTCAGGTTCTTTGGTAAAATGTGTATTTCTCTCTTTTCTTTGTTTTATTTTGTTTGGAAAGGTGGTGATTTTTTTTCGCTTGTTTCCTGGCAATATTTTGATTAGAAGTTTAAGACTGTATTAAAGTGAGGTGGGTGGGACACAGGTTGGGGAGGGTGGGATATTCTTCCGAGATGATATGGCTTTAAGGTGAGACAGGATGGGACTGATTTTATCTCTGGTGTGTAAGTCAATGAAAGCTTTTATTATTGGCCAGGGTCCAGCTTCCTGGGTGCATTTCCCACAGGTAGATTTTTAGAAACTACCCAAGTTTTTTTTTTAGCTCCATGGAGGGAGGCACTTGTAATAATTACTTGACACTTGGTGCTAACCCCTGAGGCTTAGGACTAAGAATACCTGACTAGTTCCAAGTACCGGTTTTTTCTGTGACCTTCACCTTCTTGGTCCCAGATGCCTTGGCAACTCTGAGCCTGCATCTTCATTTCCCAAGAACGCTATGTAGCAGATCATTAGATCTGTGCCCCATGGTCCCTGGACAGTCACTAATATGGGAGGGTGGGGAACGAAAGGAAAGGCAAACATTCCAGATGATAGCTCTTCGATGCCTACACTCAAAGGAAGAGAGTGTCTCTGGAGAAGGTCCCTGCTGGTTTACAGGGTGGGCCGTCCATACATCTGTTCCTCATGCATGAGTAACCAGCTCAGGCTGGACACAGCACATGGGGAACTGGCAGCTTTCTCTTTTGGAAGCCGTAATGGGTGGCAATCAGCACACAATAGAACAAAGCCTCCCCCCACCAGCCTTCTGTGTTATTCCTGTCATGGTTCACTGTGTGGCCGTGAGCAACAGAAGGCTTCAGAAATCAGCTTGGTTTGCTACGAACATGCGAAAGAGGTGAGACTGTGGTTTTACGGATCATGTCATCAGGGTCTTTCTGCTTTTGTTCCCCTTGCTTCAGAACCACGAGGCTGCCCAGAGATTATCAGTCACACTGTGGGGATGTCAGAGAGCCCTGTTGGACCCAAATCCACCATGCTTCGGGCTGATATGCCTGCAACACCCAACTTTCAACAGGTGTTTGCAGCATCCTGCAGGGTTTCAAGCAACGGCCCCGGACAGAGGAGAGAGAGGTAGGAAGAGAGGGGCTTTATACTGTCGTAAACTCCTCTCAAAGGCCAGAGCACTGAGCTCTGAGGGTCGAGAGGAGTGGGCAGAGCAGGAACCAACAGTGTGACCTCACTCAGACATGCCCAGGACCGTGTGCTGGACACTGTTGCTCAGGGAGCACGCCCTGAGCACGTGGAACACATAGGAAACTCTGACCTAGTGGTCCTGCAAAAAACGGAAAGGCAGAAAGGGCTGCGCCAGACCAAATGTTTGGCCTTTCTGTTTTATGAAGATGCAGGCAGGCCTTTGAAACGCAGTAAGGCCAGCTGCCATGCTGGCCCAGAGTAGAACTAAAATCCCCTGTGTTTCTTGTATAGGTTCCTGTTTCCCTTCCCATTGAAATAAAGGGGGCCAGCTGGGTGAGGTGGTGCACACCTTTAATCCCAGCACTAGGGAGGGAGGTGGAGGCAGGCCAGTCTCTCTGAGTTCAAAGCCAACCTGTTCTACAAAGTGAGTTCTGAGGCAGTCAGGGCAGTTACACAGAGAGACCCTGTCTTGAAAAACCAGCCAACCAACCAATAAACAAACAACCACAAATAAAGCAAACAAATTATGGAAGAATTAAAAGTTAAAAAAATAATAAAGGGGATTTTCTAAGGATTTGTCATCACATGTGGAATATATACCTAGTATGTCAATTTAAATACATGTATGTTGCATGAACTATATTTTTAATAGGTTTTCTAGGTTCCTGAATGTGGTAATTTCCAGTCAAATTGCTCCCCAGTCTGTAGGAGATATGGTCATTAGTTGATGTCTACGATTCTAGAGAGGAACAAACCCTACATATAATGTTTTCCCCTATGATAACTCTGACCATTTCTCAAAGGAAATAAATACATTACAGATTCCATAGCCAATCAGTGTCCCCGTCCCCACACTTGCTCTTTGGGGAACTTGTTGTTAGATTTATATCTTTATTTATTTTTATTGTATGAATGTTTTGCCTGCCTGTAGTCTGTTTGCCACATGCATGCTTGGTCCTTGTGGAGGCCAGGAGAGGGCAGCAGATCTTCTAGAAGGTGGTTGTAAGTCACTGTGTGGATACTGGGAGTCAAGCCCCGCTGCTCTGCAGAGCATCCAGTGCTTAACCACTAAGCCATCTCGTCAGGCCCTTTGGGACCATTTCTAAATGACCTGGGAGTTACATACCATGTCACCCAGTCATCTAACTAAAGGCAGACAGCATATACCACATGGATATGCTGAATAAGGAATGATGCGTGTCCTGGCCGTGAGCGAGTAGGACAGCACACGGCTCATCATCCCACTCAGAGTAACATTTAAGACTTAGCAGTTGTTTATTTCTACAATGTTCTACTGAATAGTTCTAGACTGAGGTCCACCTGGGTCACTGGAACACATGTAAGGGACGGGGGATCCTGCATCTTTCATGCTGCCCTGCAGCAAGCCCCAGCACCTACTTCCCCAGTTCTGCCTCATCTGTATCTTGTAACAGTTGCTGGGTTTGAGGCATCTGTATGTCCCTTACATTTCCCTGTGGCTGTTTTTTGTCTTTCGAACAGCCCGCCTTCTGCAGACCGCCAGTGGGTAGAGAGCAGCCCGAAGTCCACCCTCGCCCTACTGGGGAACAGCCACCCTTCTGAAAGTCCCCTCAGCACCCATGAGTTCTGTAGCTCTGGTAAGGATTCACCAGGGCTGCCCTGCTTCCAGTCCTCAGAGCTCCAGGCCTCTTTCCACAGCCACGAGCTGTCCATGTCAGAGCCTCAGGAAGCTCTGCCTCCTGCCGGCAGCCAAGCCTTCTTAGGTTTCAATACAGTCACCACAGTAACAAGTGGCCTTCCACCTGGCGAGGATGCTGGCACCTTGCTGGTTAATTCCCATGGTACATCACCGGCTCCTGGAACCCCTCTGATGACGACTACAACGACAGGGGCTGCTGACAACGGCTTCCTGCCCCACAACTTTCTCACGGTGTCACCTGGAGCCAGCAGCCACCACCACAGTCCAGGCCTGCAGAACCAGAACGTAAGCCTACCTGGGCAGCCACCCCTCCCGGAGAAGAAGAGAGCGTCAGAGGGTGATCGTTCTTTGGGCTCAGTCTCCCCTTCATCCAGTGGCTTCTCCAGCCCGCACAGTGGCAGCACCATGAGCATCCCCTTCCCGAATGTCCTTCCAGACTTCTGCAAGCCCTCAGAAGTGGCCTCACCTTTGCCAGGTATGCCTCTGCGTCTGCCACTCCCTCAGGAGAGGAGGGCTCTGCGGCTTCCTGTTTGAGCCAGTCTTCAGTGCTAAGTCAAACGTCCCGCAGGAAATGTTCAGACCCCCTGATCGCTCTCTTCCATCCTGCTTGCCTAAAGCCAGACAGACCCAGTTTTTCCGGTCAGCTTCCTCCTTAATCCACTGCAGACTCAGACCATGTCAGAAAGTGCAGATGCTGCAATAATTCTGTATTCTCTTTGACTAAAAGGATAGAGATGTTGTAAAGTTTCTTTCTTTCTTTCTTTCTTTCTTTCTTTCTTTCTTTCTTTCTTTCTTTCTTTCTTTCTTTCTTTCTTTCTTTCTCTCTCTCTCTTTCTCACAGACTACTCAGCCT
>NC_034602.1:21086572-21099640 GCF_900095145.1 Mus pahari
TCTTTCTTTCTTTCTTTCTTCCCAATTACATGATTAATCCAGAATTGGGTTATAAACTGTTTCAAGTGTTTGACACCAGCCTCAATGTCCTGCCCTCCTCCTTTCTGGGGTTGAAAGCACGTGTGTCATGCACTGTACCCTGAGGCACTGGCTCTCCCTTTGTGGTCCTTTGAACTACACCTCCTCCCCACTTGGGACCTTTCTGTGCATTCTCTCAAACCCAGGCATGGATTTAGACTTGCATCACCATTGTAAAAGAGGCAGCAATACAAATATTCGGTATTACTCCCAATGCTGAATGAAGAAACGTCCCATTTCCTACTCCTGTGAATACTATCAGTTTCCTATTGTAATTAAACCCAATTGTGATGTATTAAAATTAATTTGTAAAACTAAACAAAAAACCCAAATATTCTGTATTAAAATTCTGCTTCACAGATAGCCCAAATGATAAACTCGTGATTGTAAAGTTTGTTCAAGACACTTCGAAGTTCTGGTACAAGGCAGACATCTCAAGAGAACAAGGTAGGCGGGGCAAGGGACCTCTTACAATGTTGGTCATATTTGGTCTCTGAGTCCTTCTGTCAGGGATCTCCTTGTATTAGCTGTGGTGCAGATAAACACACCTTTTTCAAAGGTCTCTGGAGAACATTCTACAACCTTCACCGTTTTACAGGGAAAACTCAGTCCTGGTGAGGGTTTGGGCCAGAAGTGGTTTCCAGCCACATGCATCCCAGAGTTTGGCCTGTGACACTGGCTGTTTCACCAGCCTGGCAGCCCACCACTGCTTTGAGGATGAGACACTAAGGACTGTCTACTAAGGACTCCTCAAGGGCCTAGGCTGCAGAGTACTTCAGAAAGAGGCCATGGAGGAGAGCTAATGCACTAGGGGAATCTCAGGCTTGGTGGCTGCAGCCATGAAAGGGAATGAATGGAGTGTTGGAGCTCTCCCCATAAGGAGCTTCCTGTAGCCTGCATGAATGTGCCCCACATTGGCCACCTGGGTGGTGAAGTCCCCAAGGAGCTCATGGGGCCGTTCATTCATAGCATCATCTCTCAGAAAGGCTCGTTTCCTCCCTGAGGTTCTGCCAGTAGATTTTAGAGCTAACAGGAGCTGTGAGACTCTGGTTCTTCCAAGGAGCTCAAGGAAGCTGTTGTCATTTTAAATGGAAGAGAAGCATGGGTGGGGTGGGGTATGAACACAACCATGGCCTGGAAAGCCTTTTATTTCCCTCAGGCGCCTTTGTAAAAGCTGCTTAGCAAGTCCAAGCCTCCCCCACAACACACAGAACAGCTTTATGCGACCAGTGTCCCCGAGTTCTTCTGTCTCTGGTCTCCCTGCTTAGCAGCACAGATGAAGAGATGGCATTTTCCTTACTCCATGTTCATCTGCCAAGCCAGGGTCCCCACACTGGCCCAGGCTGTAGAAGCGGCTGGGAGAAGGGGCTGCCTTAGCCCATCCTGTGAGGCTGTCACAGAGCACCTGAGCTCTGGATGACATATAGAGAACAGGAGTCCTATAGGTGTGGGGCACTCCCCACACATATCAGCACCAGTTTCACACTGCTGAAAAGAGAGGGGGAAGTGCACGCGGGCAGAAGAGAGCCGGTGCTTTGTAACAGTCCGCTTTCAGGCAGCCGAGCCATCCCTGGAACCACTGCCAATCAAGAGAAACGTTATTCTTCAACTGTCATTGATGCACCGAGCATCAGCTCAGACTTGGGTGTGATTCTCAGAGGTGGAGCCGTCTCAGACTCCGGGTGGGCAGTGACCTTTGTCCCCTGCAGTCACCCATGCCTTTCCTTCCCCTAGCCATTGCCATGCTGAAGGACAAAGCTCCCGGGTCATTCATCGTGAGGGACAGTCACTCCTTCCGAGGGGCCTACGGCCTGGCCATGAAGGTGGCCACACCTCCTCCATCTGTCTTGCACCTCAACAAGAAAGGTAAGGGTCCATAGACGGGGGCCATCTGTTGTTTACAGTGGCTGATAATGGCAGCTGCTCCTACTGGTTCTCTTTAGTGTTTGCTTTATAAGTAGTTGTCTTGCTTAAAAACATCCGTCCATTTATACGTTCTATCTTCGTTTGTTTTAACCAGCCTTTTCCCCACCGTAGACCAGTGGTTCTCAACCTTCCTAACGCTGGGACCCTTTAATGAAGTTCCTCCTGCTGTGGTGACCCCCCCCCAACTAGAAAGTTAGTTTTGATGCTACTTCATAACCGTAGGTTAGGTACCGTTACGAATGGTAATCTAAATATATGTGTTTTCCACTGAATCTTAGGTGACCCCTGTGAAAGGGTCGTTCAGCTCCTAAAGGGGTCACGACCCACACAGGTTGAGAGCAGCTGCAGTCGAGCCTGTTTCTGTGTCAGCCCTTCTTCCTTTGGCATTACTCAGTGCTTGATTTGTCACTGTTAGGCAGTCGTCTCTAATATGATCATCGTCTTTTTTTCTTTTTTTTAACTTGCAATGTGAACACTAATATAGTACATACAATATGTACTATCTTATGAATCAAAATTTTTAAGACTCACTGAACACCTCAGGTCACGAGGAGTATGCAGTAGTTACCCCGTGGCAGGATGCCCTGGGTACTTATCTTATCAGGAGATAATGTTCACCATGGGTCACGGTTTTAAGAGGTTCAACTCATTTGGTTGGCTCTGGTACCAGGCCTGTGATCGATAAACCATCATAGCCTGCTTGTGCTCGAGGGAGGGTGTGTTCTCCCTCTGCCTGCAGTGTGAAGGGGAGAGGCTGGGGAGGGAGCTAGGTTCCATCACCCTTCCAAGGGCATGCTCTAAGTGACCCTAAGACCCTACCCCTCCTTACATCCTCACTGACCACCAGAACATCTCTCTGGGAGCTGAGCCTCTGCTGCATGGGTCAGTGAGAGATGTTGCCTTAGCTGGAGAGAAGAATCAGAATCAGCATGGATATGGACCTGTCTGTCCCATCCCATGCCCAGATCTGAGACGATCTGTGCAAACTCTTGTGTGAAATCTGTCTGAAAGCTTCCTGGAGCAGACACTGTACAAGCTGCACTGAAGCTGTAAGGTGTGGTTGCAAGCAGGCTAGCCTCTGGCACAGGAGGCTGACCTGCTTTAGGAATGTGCTTGTCTTGCAAGGCTAGGAAGTGTGATTGGGGGGGGGGGGCACCTGGGACTCAGGCAGAGAGCACAGCTCCCAAACCTGTGGGTGCTGACAGGGCTTCTGTGAGGGAGCGGGAGGGCTGTGGGGAGGGGTATAAGTGACATCACATAGAACTATTAGGATTTCCGCATAAGAAGCTCAACAGACCCTTATTGCGGGGACATACGGCCTTTATCATGAAGCACTCACTCAGCCCTAGCTACTGAGGACTGCCAGGTCTGACTTAGGAACATCAGTTAGTGACAGATCAGGAAAAGACTTCTACTGTCTGGGAATGTATCCTTCCTTGGGCAGCCTTTAGACTAAGTCTGAGAATAAAGGAACAAAATAGAGGCTATGTGAATAGCAGATGTCAGGAAACCCAGCATGGTGGTCTCTACTGGCTGAAATACAGTCTTGCCTCTGTGTGTACACCCAGGCCTGGATTTGACATTTGTATTTCCCAGTCTAACGATAGATTTGAGCGAAGAGTTTACCAAATGAGTGAGTCCAGTTAGTCCCTGGGCCACCTCCAGTCAATCTGAGATGAGACAGCTGAGCTGTGGTCATCCTAGACTCTGTGTTCCAAAATGCCCTTAGCAGCAGGAATCTTCATGGGGCCATTTTCCACAAGTAGAATCCAGACCTTCCGTGGGTTTTCTCATTAGGCTGGAAGCCCCACACCTTCTTTTCCTACAGAGGAAGGGTCATATGTTTGTTCCCTCTGTTTTATGTGACAGACTTCCATGGAATCATATCATCCACTTCCTGTAGGCGTGACTGCCCCTAGGAAATGCTGGCATGTACTGCCGCTAATGTGTGTTGTTGATAAGCATCATTGGAGCCTAATGCAGTTCAGTATCTCTCATCATAAATGGCCCCAAACAGATTATGCCCAAGGTTTCTGATTATCTTCAGATTTCAAAGTATTTGTACCCTCATAATGAGATATCTTGGGAACGAAGCTTAAGTCTTTTAAACAAATTATTTATTTATTGTTTTATTTGTATGATATTTTCCCTGTATATCTGACTGCATAATATGTACATGTCTAGTGTCTATGGAGGCCAGAAGAGGGTGTCAGATACTCTGAAAATGGAGTTACAGACAGTTGTGAGCTGTCATGTGGCTGCGGGGAATACAACCTGGGAGACCCAAGTCTTAAGATTAAATTCATTTACATCTTGTATAGAATTCATATACATGCCATACATTTTGAAAGTAATGTTATGCAATCTTTTCTATTATTTTGTTCATGAAACAAAGTTTCGTGGTGTGGAATCTTCCATTTATGGCCTCATACTGGTGCTCAAAATTGGCCAGGTTTTGGATTTGAGATGAGGACTAATCAGCTCAGACAGACTACAGTCTGGCAACCTCTCCCCAATCACAAATTCAGTAGGCCTTGCTACCTGGAATTCCAATATCGGCAGTATTGAGAGGCTAGGTCTCAGGGCGCTAAAGACAGCAATTAAGGAGAGAGACACGGCACACAGGGTGTCTACTGAGTTTAGCAGCTTGGGGGCAGTGACTTCTTTTTCTCCTGGTTCAGTTTGTACTTTTCCATTCAGTGGCTTCTCTTCAGGCCTCTTCTCTTTGGGTTCAGCAGCTGGCTTGAACACAAGTGTCTTGTTTACTAGCAGTCTGGTAGAATGCTGCCCCTACATAGCAGACTGCTTGTTGCTGCTGGTGTTCCACCTCACCCAGAGGACTGGCAGCCTTCCAGCTCTGCACTGAAGGCTTTTCTGCCAGAGCCTCGGTGGCCTTTCCTCTCTTGGGGGAATACAGCTGGTGCTCCAAGGCCAGGGTCTTTCTGAGCTGCCAGTTCATCCCTTCTTTGGGAGTTCCTGGAGTTCAGTCTGAGGGCATCTCTCAGGGACTCTCTTAAGTCTTACTATCCACCTGCCTGATGGCCCTGCCCATTGACCATGCCAGGAGTGGTTCATGGTAGCCCAGTAGTGCAGTGGTTCAATCCTGTTTAGAGGGAGCCTTCTTAGGTGTAGCCCTTAGCTTTGGTGTCTGCAGGAGGCAGATATAAAAGCTCTGTCTGTCTGTCTGTCTGTCTGTCTTCTATATAGTATTTTTTTTCTCTCTCTCTCTTTTCTCTCCCCCTACCCTCTACCCCTAGTTTGATTCTCTTACGTTTTAAATTTAAAACAATAAATGTTTATCCTTTCTGCAGCTGGAGATTTGTCCAATGAACTCGTCCGGCATTTCCTGATTGAGTGTACCCCAAAGGGAGTGCGGTTGAAAGGGTGCTCAAATGAACCATATTTTGGTGAGTAACTAGAGAAGCTCTTTTGAATTTCTAGAGCATAGATTCCCTCCTTCAGGTGGCTTGAGATTCGAGGGGCTCTGTACCACGATGGGTCAGGCTGCCACCTGATGTCTTTAAGATAAGCTGAACGGGCAGTTGTTCTTTAGGAGCTTTGTCAAAACCAAATAAATGGGAAGGCTCCTCTGAGAGCTAGCATAAGACAAGGCGAAGGCCAGCAGCTAGGTCCCAGCAGGGTTGAAGCACATTGTGACCCCATTCCTCAGGCACAAGGAGGAGCACAGAGCTGCCACCAGCGCCTCCCCACTTCTTTGTGAACTGAGAGCCTTTCAGGGCCTTCTGGATAGACTGGGGCAGCCTTGTTTCCTACTCATTAAGAAGCACCCTGGCACTTCGCACTTAAAAAGGCCATATGCTTGGCATATACTGTGGGACCCTCGATCACCCTCTTTGTTGACTTGGGCCTTGTCATTCTTGGAGCTTTGAGTCACATCCCACGGTGGTATACA
The DNA here is from genome assembly GCF_900095145.1 of Mus pahari. Lineage (NCBI taxonomy): Eukaryota > Metazoa > Chordata > Mammalia > Rodentia > Muridae > Mus > Mus pahari. The sequence goes on from NC_034602.1 coordinate 21,092,490, forward strand.
GGCACCGGTTTGTGGAATTTTGGTCTCAACTGATTCTCTGGCTAGGCATAGAGCAGGTGAAGAAATTGGAGACATTCATTTACTCTCATCCACTTTACAGGGAGCCTGACGGCTTTGGTGTGCCAGCATTCCATTACGCCCTTGGCTTTGCCCTGCAAGCTCCTCATTCCAGAGAGAGGTATGTGGAGGAGTTCTCAGTGCTATCTGGCTGTGTGTACGATCTTCTGTACTGCTGATAGCGTGCTGTACCCAGATTCTTTCTTATGACATGTACTCTTAAACCCCGAAGAAAACTAGTAGCCACCTGAATTGAGAAAGAAAGAATGACCTGCTGCTGACAGCAGCTTCCAGACATTGCACATCGTGGCCTGTATAGAAGGTTTCCAGAAAGCAAAGACTGCTCAGCTTAAAGATGTAAAACACTTGGGGACTGGAGAGATGGCTCAGTGGTTAAGAGCACTGACTGCTTTTCCAGAGGTCCTGAGTTCAGTTCCTAGCACTTACATTAGGTGGCTTACAACCGTGTCTAACTCCAGTCCTAGGAGATCTGGCCACCTTGGGCACCAGGCATGTAAAACATGTCTACATGCATAAGTAGGTATTTTATATACAAACATACGTGTGTGTGTGTGTGTGTGTGTGTGTGTGTGTATGAAAAAATACATTCTCTCAGACTAATTTTTAAGGTCACTTGCATTATAGATTTACAATCCTACAAAATGAGAATGGTGTTGCTATGGTTAAATTTAGGTCACAAATGAACAATCTCTCTACTTTTATATTTGTTAGAAAATACCCACAATAATTTTTTCCTGTAGGTAAATGTTACTTGTCTTTTAAAATGGGATCACTTATGTAAATGAATTCAGGGGCTTGGAACGTGTTTTGGGGGCCATGTCACCTCCATCTGTGTTCAGAATGGGTTACAGTCTCTGTGGGCTGCATGATTGCCTCTCAAGAGAAAGCTCTGTCACCGTCTGGGAATTCTGTCATCAGATTTTCTTCACCATGTGGACTACTGTGTCAGGAGCTCATGTCTCGTCTCACCCCTTCCTGCAGATCCACTGGAGGAAATAGCAGAAAACTCTCCCCAGACAGCGGCCAACTCCGCAGCCGAGCTGTTGAAGCAGGGAGCAGGTCAGTGGACGCAGCTTTGGTTTTGTATCTCTGCATCTCCGAGTCACTGGGCGGAACCGAACTCCATGCTAGAACTTCCCTTTGGACAGTCATTTCCTGCTTTTCTGTGGGCTGTGAAGGAAGTTTCCTTTTATAGCTGCTTGGCACAGCTGGGTGGGGTGCAGCTGTGAGGAGGCATGGCCAGGGCATCAGAGGCTCGGACTCGAACAAGACCAGATTCAGTGGAATAAATAAATGTCAAGGCCTGTATTTAGTGTAGGGGGAGGGGTGCGGGAAGGCAGGATGTGGTGACCTGCCTTGCCAGCTGAAAATGTAAAAACGTTCTGGAGCTGTGACTCAATAGTCCCTCAACATGAGTCAACTGCTGGACCCACTCCGCCATCTGTATGCTGAGACACACCACACTTGGAGACCAGGCCACTTGGGTGAAATCTTTGTTAATAGATTTTACTTCCTGAGTCCACTATGGGAAATTGTAGAAGGCAGAGATTCCATGTCAGTGCTGGCTTTTCATTCACAGCATCCCACACCATAGTGTTACAGCTGATGAGCTAGTGTCTTTCATTATTAAGTGAAGTCTGTAGTGGATGTAGAGCTCACTCTTTTTATTTAAAAATTATAATGGCTTGAACATTTACATCATCTCTCCCCTGTTTCTCTCCCCTCCACCCCCAGAAACCCCACTCCCTATCATATTCACAGCCTGACTTCTATAGTTATTATTACCGTTATACATACACACGAGTCTACTGAGTCCATTTAGTGTTGCCCATATGTAAGTGTGTTTAGGGCTGGACATGTGGGATTTAATAACTTATCAGGGCGCTCATCCTTGAAGAAAACTAAGTCTCTCTGTCAGCAACCACTGGTTGCCTGTAGCTCTAAATTTTACAAGACTCTGCCCAGAAATACAGTGTTCTTTCTCGGTGGCAATGGACTTGAGAGATATTGACGTTCATTCATGAGTCTAATATTACATGAAGTATTTTCTTCATCCCAAACTCACCTCTGATCTCCTTACTCATTCCTCCCTCATAGTCAAGGCCCTCTTACTCTCACTGATCTTTTTATGGTCTCCGTACTTTCAGCTTTCCCAGAATGCTTTATGCTGCAAACACAAGCTATGTAGCATTTTCAGGTTGGTTTCTTTCTCTTGGTAATAGCCATTGAGATTCTCCCATGGCTTTCCATAGATCGGTTGCTTCTTTCCTTGTGTATAGTGCAGAAGATTATATATGTGTATTTGTACAGATCTGTATACATATACATATGGGTCTTCGAATATGTGTGAGCACATGTGTTCAGAGGCAGAAGTCCATGCTGTATATTTCCTCAAATTTCCCTACACTTTACTTTTTATAGCAGTCATTCACCATACGTGTAGCTCATTGATGTGGCTAGGCTAGCTGGCCAGTGAGCTCCTGCTTTGATTCCCCACTGCTGCAATGGTAGCAGTACATCACTGTATTCCACTTCCTGGGGACCTGAACTCAAATCCTCAGGGTCATTGATTTCACTACAAGCCCTTTACCAACTGAAATATCTCTCCAGCCCTTGGTGAAGCAAAACTTATTTATGCACACAACTATTGAAGAATATCTGGGTTGCTTCTAAGTTTTGGGAAGTATGTATAAAGCTTCTAAAAATATCCAAATGCAAGTTTTTAGTTGATACATGTTTCCAACTCCTTTGATTAAATACGAAGGAGCCTGATAGCTAGGTCACGTGGCGAGAGTACAGTTAGCTTTGAATGAAATCACAGAATTTTTACAGAGTGGCTGTACCATTTTGTATTCCCACCAGCAATGGAGAAGCATCCCCTTGCTCCACACCCTCACTTACACACCTCAGATGGTGTCACCCTGAAGGATGTGCTCCTTCTAACTGATGGATAGTGCATGCCATCTTACTATTTCGTTAATTCCCTTGTGACATACTCTCCAGATAGAATGTCATGGTAAAGAAATATTATCTCCTCTGGATAGTTTATATTGTTCTAATGTAGGTCTGCTCTGTAAATCTAAGTACATCAATGTGACCATTATACAATGAAAGAAGACATCCTCATTTATAGTGTGGATGTTCTAGGTTCCAAAAAAGATGAGTTTGTCATAGCCACAACAGGGGTCACACGGACTTGCCCCAGGCTAGAAGTATGTCCCTGTGATGATAGTCCTGCCTTCTAGCCTCGCTGCCATACATTCATTAACATCTGATGTATGTGCAGCTATACAGACCTCTGGTTTACGCTGTTCAATATGGACAATGTTCTACCTCTCCAGAGAGGTGGAGAACAAAGGAGGAGACTCTGAGAAAGGCCTTGGGAATAGCTTTCCTGAGCAGAGACAACAGCCTTTTCCCTGCATAGCCAGCCCTTCTGTTTCTCTTCTGATCTCTTGTGAACCTGAGCAGACAGTCCCTGGGAGACAGTGAGTTCCACAAGAGAGAGAAACTCAGAGCCCCCAACTTTGTTTAAGATGTTCCCTGGTGTCTTCCTAGGTTGACAGCCCCTGTTAAACCATCAGAGTGGCCCCAGGCTGATTCGATTGTTTGGTTCTACCTCTTAAAAAGTACTTGAAAAAGTTTAAAAACCTGTAATGATTGGTTTTTGAACCACAACTATATGTCAACAGAAAGAGAGAGAGAGAGAGAGAGAGAGAGAGAGAGAGAGAGAGAGAGAGAGAGAGAGANAGAGAAAAGAAAGAAAGAAAGAAAGAAAGAAAGAAAGAAAGAAAGAAAGAAAGAAAGAAAGAAAGAAAGAAAGAAAGAAAGAAAGAAAGAAAGAAAGAGGGACGAAGGGAGGGAGGGAAGAAGGGAAGGAAGGAAGGAGGAAAGCATCGTGAAGAAATAGGATCATGGTGACATGCCTGTCTGGGAGGATTCTCCCCGTGGGTTTGAGTGGGTGGCATGGTCTCATTCTACCCCATGGATGGAGCTCCTCAAGCATAGGCTGTTGGTCAGAGCCAATGGGCATCTTGCCTATACCACCATCTGCATCTGTGTTAGCAATAAAGCTCTGTTTCTTAGTCCCACATGACTGGTGCCATAACCAATGTGCCTCTGCCGTCATCTCTTGGATTTAATATCTCTCATCATAAGCAGTTTTTTTTTTTTATAGTTCTCAATTCCTTCACTAGCATTCTTCCAGTCAATGTTACAGTCATTGTCCGTGTTTCTTGTCCATTTCAGCAGTGTTTTTAACACAATGTTCTATTGATTCTTTGAAAGCTCATATATTTTGGTCATACTTACCTCATCTCCTCCCAGATCCTCTTTCCGTAAGTCCTCATCCACCTCATGTTCTCTTTTTTCTTTTTTAATTTAATAACTTACTGAGTCTAGTTGGTTTTGCCTCTGTACCGATGGCTGTGGGGACATCCACCGAAGCATTGTAGGACCTCGAACCACACCTCCTAAAGAAAACTGGCTCTCATTTCCTTTACCAGAAATCAGCTGTAGTTAAGCTAGGCTAAGGCTTGGGGCTTGGGTGTCGCTTCCAACTATGTTGGAATGTTCAATGGCTTGATATTCTGTTGCTGCGATTTCATGAACACAGTAGTCATGCTGTATTGGGAAGACATTGTCTTGATCCAGTCCTCTGTGACCCCTGGCTCTTACAGTCCATTCACCCCCTCTTACATAACGTTCTCTGAATTTTCTATGAAGGGGTATATTATAGATAGTCCGTGTATGGCTACAGCTCACCATTTTTAAATACATTATCCCATCTTTTAAAATAACATTATTATTTTTTTAATGGGTGGGTTTTCCTACTGATAAAACTTCATGTCAACCTTTGTAGTCTGATTATTTATCTTTCTTAGGCATTGAGCTGTGAGCCTTAATTTAAGGTTGCTTTTGGATTCTTTCCTTTAATCCATAACACACCAGGAGTGTGGATTTCCATTCTATTGCACATTATAAAGGTGAAAATTCAGCTCAGCAGATCTGGAGGTGGGGCTTGCACCAACCTTGCCTGAGGATTGGCTATGGTCACTTGGAATAACTGTAACACAGGCATTGTATCAAAAAAGTAGGACTATTCAGATCTCTGACCACTAACTCTTCCCCCATCCCCATCTGAATTCCATTTGTCATCCTGATTCTAGACTTCTGCTAAGGTACTTGGAAATGTCCCATATCTTCACCGTAGAAGCCAAGACTGGGCAACACAGCAGTCAGCTCAGGATGGGAAATTTGATACTAATGCCATTATGACTTTGCTCCAATAGCTGAAACAATTTGTTTCTGTATTTTAAGCCTCAATTCTTAATTGTTGCTTCTTAAAATAGAGGAAGAATGTGAGCTAATCCTAAAAAAAGAGGCTCTTTCACCAGACTTCCCATAGGTCTGTAGATAGTCTGGCTGTCTAGCTTAGTGCTCTATGAGTATAATTTAATAAAGATCATGTGGGTTTTTGCATTGTTTTGTTTTAATAAAAAGCAGGGCAATGCTGAAGTGAAGAGGTGAGTAAATGAGTCCTGAACTTGCTACAGTGCAGCCACATCACACTGGGAAGAAGGGGGGATGGGCTGGAAGTTCTCTAAACCAGAGACCACTCTGAGCATCAGCCAGACCTGTTCCCGCCCCCTCCCCTCTCCTGGGATTGTCCTTCGTACAGTCCTTTTACATTCCTTTCTGTGGTTTGTATAATGAGTTTGCTCGTGGTTTTTAGAAATACAGTGCAAGTCTCAGTTCTTTGTGGTTCTGTAGGACTCCATGGTGTAATTCAGCTCTTCCGTGGTCATCTGTCCAGTTAATCCATCTCTAGCTTGTCAGTGCTACTCGGCAAGCTTGAAGGATTGTCTTTCTACTCGATTCTCCCTGAATTCTACATATTGCCTTAAGCTAACCTCCCAGAAGTAACACTTAACAAGTCTAAATATGTGAATCTGAGACCACTTTAGATGGGAAATTTTCTCAGCTCAGGAACTCCCTGCTGCAGATCTGAAGAATGCTGTCCTGTTTAATGTGTCATGACGCACCACAGCTCCAAGTCTTCCCCTCCGGAGGAGCACTTGGTCCTGCAGGCCACATGTTCTCTGTTTGAGAGCCTAACTTTGGGGGATGCTGGCCCACTGTCATAGTCATAGGGTATTTGCCTTCAGAGGCGCCATTTCTCTCAACATCTCCCAACACCAGGCTCCTGCCTGGCATCACAGATGGACCAGTCCTTATCAGGAAGTTCCCCGTGGTGTCTCCAAGACAGCCGTCTAGCCTGTGGTTTCCAGTGAAACACATGTAGGTGTGCCAAGTCTATGGGATTTTCATAGTAGTTAGTTCAGAATGAACATACACACACAAACACACACATACACACAGAGGCATACAAGCACACAGGCACACAAGCATAGGCACAGGCACACAAGTGCACATGATGCCTTTTGAAACTACATGAGCAACAGGACAGGATTAGAGGTAGAATATTCACCGTCCTGAAGTCTGTTTCCCATTTTCCAAGCTGCTTTCCAGCGTATGTTCATAGCACACATGCTTTTGATTTTATAGTTCTAATCATAGCAGAGATGGTTTATTCTGCTTTTCCAATTACCTGCTAACCATTTTTCCATGTTGCTATATAATTTCCGTGATTACCGTTTGCTGGTTGCTTCACATTTTATTGGGAGGATGAATTTAACTCTTTCTTTATCCTTGGACATGGTCTGTTTTCATTCTTTCCTGCTGTAATGCAGATGGGCAGGGCCATCTTCTTCTGTAGATTGGCTGGATCTCATGCTTGTGGCAGACTTGCTTTTTGAGTCTTTGAAGAAGTCGTCTCCAGGCTTTTCAGCTCCTCCTGATAAAATGGGCTTCAATTATCTAGAACAGGCTCAGGTTACCCAAGCATAAAAGGGATCCATTTCACCAGAGCTTTGTGGGCTTGGGCAGTGTGAATGTTAAGAATGTTTCACACCAGCCGGGCGTGGTGGCGCACGCCTTTAATCCCAGCACTCGGGAGGCAGAGGCAGGCGGATTTCTGAGTTCGAGGCCAGCCTGGTCTACAAAGTGAGTTC
>NC_034602.1:21099650-21101074 GCF_900095145.1 Mus pahari
CTACAAAGTGAGTTCCAGGACAGCCAGGGCTATACAGAGAAACCCTGTCTCGAAAAACCAAAAAAAAAAAAAAAAAAAAAAAAAAAAAAAGAATGTTTCACACCTTGCTCTCCTCAAGAGAGCACAGGAAAACCCCTAGTGTAGACAGGAGCTGATATGCAGGTAAACTGCCAAGGCGGACAGACAGTCCCCTTGAGTGTTCTCACCTGGGACCGAGGCAGTGCGGAACATGAATTGTCCATGAAGTTTGTTCTAGCAAAGTCACCTTGACTTGAACTCAGGGTGTAGGTGATACTACCAGTGTTCCTTACCTGTGAGCCTGGCATCCTCGCCTGCAAACTGGGGGTGATAGGAATAGACTGTGCTTTGGGGCTCTTTAGGACAGTTATTTCTAAGAGGTACTAACTTAGTACAGTACAAGCCATCACCCCACAGCCCCCCTGCGTGCCCTTCAGCACTTCAGGCTAAGCAGTATGTAAAAATGGACTCATCTCACTGATACTTCTCAGCAATTCCAGGGTTTCCATACTTACCACAATTTTGGGAGATTGTGTTAATGGGAACCATTGTCTTTGCTCTTGCCAAGGCCAGGAAAGGTCTTGGATGAACAGAGCACTTCTCTCACCAACAGGCCACTCACTAATAGCTTGTTAGATCCTCTCTTGGCATCGGGACAAGTGTGTCTTTAATACTGGTGAGCTGGGAGCATGTGCTTACCAGTGCTTCTAACCTGGGTCACACATCCAAATTGTTCCCAATCCCTTTGTCTTCTGGTTGGTCTTTCTCTATGTGTCAGAGCATGTGTCCCCAATGGTCCTGTGTCAGAGCATGTGTGTCCCCAATGGTCCTGGCTAATGTGCCTCTCTCACACCCCCCCCCCCACTGTCTTGCAGCCTGCAACGTTTGGTACTTAAACTCTGTGGAGATGGAGTCCCTCACTGGTCACCAGGCAGTCCAGAAGGCCCTGAGTATGACCTTGGTTCAAGAACCTCCTCCGGTGTCTACAGTGGTACACTTCAAGGTGTCAGCTCAGGGCATCACCCTGACTGACAATCAGAGAAAGTAAGTCTTGGGGGGAGTTGTGGGGTAGAAGGGCCTGAGATCAGCTTTGGGTGTCTCAGTCATTTTCCATTCTATTCTTTGAGACAAGGTCTCTTAGTAAACCTGGAGTTCAGTGTTTTGCTAGACTGACTAGGATATGCCCAATGCAGGCAATTCCCCTAGTCATCCTAGTACTGGAGTTACAGATCCCCATCAGCACCCTCAGCCTTTACCTAGGTGCTGGGATCTGAACTCAGGGCCTCATGCTCGCCCTTTAAATGCTACCCATGAGCCAGCTCTCTAGCCCCAAAGCTATCTTCTTTTAAGGATCCCTTCCTTCCTTCCTTCCTTCCTTCCTTCCTTCCTTCCTTCCTTCCTTCCTT
>NC_034602.1:21101390-21107029 GCF_900095145.1 Mus pahari
TCTCTCTCTGTCTTTCTTTCTTTCTTTCTTTCTTTCTTTCTTTCTTTCTTTCTTTCTTTCTTTCTTTCTTTCTTTCTTTCTTTCTTTCTTTCTTTCTTCAGAATCTTTAAGTGATTGCTTTAGAGCCACCGAGATGGACCAGAATCTCCTGGCTTCTGCTTTGGCATCATTACTTCCATGACTGTGGGCAGCTCGCTTTGGTTGAAGTAGCACGGTGTAGTATCAGGAGCCCTTGTGGCAAATGCATGGGACATAGATAGCCCAGACCATCCTGAGCCCTCTCTGCACCACAGCCTCCCCGAAGGACACCACACCCGCAGTCCCTAGGGCCAGTTCCTTAAGCGAGGCATCGTCTTCATTGTCCTAAGTTGCCGAATAGTTGGAAGAAAGGATCTTAGGATGAAGCAGTTGGGCTCAGAGCATGGCTTTCCTGGGCTCAGAGCATGGCTTCTCTGGTCAAGGCTTCTCCCTACACTTGCAGCAGATGACCCTGAGCAAACGCCTCAACCCTCTGATGTTTGGTTTCTTCTTCTTTTAAGCCTATGCCAAAATACCTACCTCAGAAGTTAATAACTCAAAAAGTATAGTGAGCACATGTCCTCCGAGGCGCTGTTGATGTGGGCTCAGCTTTGGGAGAGCCAAAAGGTCCAGCGGCCCTGAGCTGTCTCCTGGGTCTTACCACTTGTTTGTCCAGTTCCTCAGAGCCCCTGGGTCCATCTCTGCTTTACCTGTGGTTGACCCTTTCCCTCTTTGGACTGCTTCTGTCGGCTACTCTGAGCACCCTTCTGCCCAGTTTCTGCTTGATGACTGTTTGAGAACACACACTCTGGTCCTTTCCCCAATAACAAGTAAAGGCATCAAATGGTTTCTACTCCACAAATCATCCCACGGGGGAAATGAGGAACCTACCCAGTCTATCACCCACCCACCCATTACTCCAAACTTCCGGGGAAGGAACTACCCTTTCTCTACCTTCCCAACAGGCTCTTCTTCCGGAGGCATTACCCCGTGAGCAGTGTGATTTTCTGTGCTTTGGACCCACAAGACAGGAAGTAAGAATTTTGCATTCTCATAACTGAAAAGTATACCTCTTTTATCCTTTAATTTTAAAAAAGTTAACATAAAATTTTTCTTCCCTTCAATTCTCAAGGTGGATCAAAGATGGCCCTTCTTCTAAGTAAGTTGCCAGCCTTTCTGCTCTATTTGAAAATCACAGTGCACAGCTGACCTCAGTTCTAGATTTGCAAAGAAGGACTTATTTAAAAGATCAAACAAAACAAAGCAGTCATTGTCCGTGGGATCATTTGTTTGACTTAAACTGAAAGTAGAAAATTAGAGAGTAAGAAGTGTTCTGATACCAGAGCCCATGCCCAGACGGTGTTGGCTTGTCCATTGTCGTGGGCTGGAGGGGCCCTGTCTATATTGTATCTGTAGTGTCCTTTACACATGGAGACAGATTTCTTAGTCCAGCCATTTAAGATGGTGCTGGTACTGCTGAGGACCCCAGATCTGCTTGTGTGGGCATGGGTGAAGCCCTTTGGCAACATTTCCCAATCTGGAGGGAGCCTGCTTTGCTCCTTTGGTTTCTTGTTCCCTCTGCTCCGCACTGCTATCAAGATGTTCAGAGGAGCTTAATCCAAGGGCTCCCCACCCTCAGAGGCTTCACTGTCTTTGGCTGCCAGATTGGCTCCTTTTACATGGTCCACACTGCTGATCGCATGTGTTCATCATGCGCCTCCTTCCCTGCAGGCCCATTTCAGAGTTCCTCCTATTCTGGAGAACTGGTCAGTAGTAGCAGGCAGCCACAACTTCCGGAAGCGATCACAGTTGCACAGGCCTGAGACGAGTTCTTGTCATGTTAGCTTCCTTGTTTGGGGTGTCAAGTCTGGACTGAGCTGGGAGCTTCTAGTGTTCTTCCTGGAGGCCTAAAGCCCTGACCTTCCCATGGGAGACCCTGATTTTACATAGCCGGCTGGAGCTCAGGACTCCATAGAAGGTGCCTGAGGACCCCTAGACCTCCAGAGGAGGTGCTAAGGAGCAAGCAGAGCCTCAGCTTTGATTCAAGCATCCTCCTAGGCTCGGCGCTCATTCTGCGCACAGTAGTTCCCAAGGGTTAGTGGTCAGGTGCTGGACAGGTCTCTAAGCTAGTGAGTGCTTGGCGCATGGTCACCTGCAGGGGCAGTCTGTACTGTTCCCAGGTTGCTACCATGAGAAAGCGAAAGCCTGCGCGCATGCACGGTGCTTGCTGCACCCCGCACTGGCTCCCCTGACCTAGACTTGTCTCTTGCAGAGTCTTTGGATTTGTGGCCCGGAAGCAGGGCAGCACTACAGACAATGTATGCCACCTGTTTGCAGAGCACGACCCCGAGCAGCCTGCCAGTGCCATTGTCAACTTTGTGTCAAAGGTCATGATCGGCTCCCCTAAGAAGATCTAAGCCCCTCCTAGCCAAACCTGCCGGATGCCTCAGAGGGCCCTCAACATGGCAGTGGGGTGAGGCAGGGCCCCCATTCGTACCGGATTGACAGTCTTCACATTCCAGACTCGAGAGGAGGAGAATATGACAACTTTTCAAACCAGGAACAAACAATGTCAACCACAGATTGGCCTTAAAGACGCTGCTCTTCCGACACACCTCTATAGTCAGGCGCATTTTGAGTGGATGGATCTTGGCCCGGGAAATGCCTCCTCGGGGCCCCGAGGACAAGGGCTGCACAAGAGGGAGAATGGAAGACAAAGCTGCCCTGAGTCCCTGGCTCATCAGCATCTGTGTGGAGGAGCATCTGGCCTGCTTGACAGGGACTGAGTAACCACGGCACCCACTTGTCAGCAGAAACGCCCCCTCATCTTGTCTTTCTACATCAGTGATGAAACCGAGGAGGAGATGCATGGTTAGTGAAGGTTTGAGCAGGTTGGAACATGGCGGGGATCTAAGTCAGGGGCAGCGGAAGGGATGTGAAGTGAGGGCGGTGGAGGAAGCCTCTGGGGTTCAGGAGGAGCGTATGGTGTCTGAGAGCCCACTGCTGGGGTAAGGACTCTGTGATTCTGCTCTCGGGTCGCCACCTGGGCTGTGGAGAGCCTGGAGGACCTGGAGAGGAAGATGAGAAGATGGAATCAAAAATGCCATTTTATATAATATATATTTTACTTATGCCAAATTATTTATAACCGCCTGTCATTGCCATACCGTACCCACGTCAAATGCTGCAGCCGACTAAGCTGTCGTTACTAGGAGGCTTGTCCCCTTGTAGACACACCGGAGACAGCTGGCCCCTCAACTGGAAGGGGATCAGTGGTCTCAGGGTGACGCCACGTGATCCTTCGCCTGTAGTGCTGCCCAACGAATTTGCCTCAAGCAGCCTAACCCGGCGCAGCAACGTGTCTCACCCAGGTGTAGATGTTTCCTGATGGAAACGTCTGGGAGAAGTGGAAGACACCGACATCAGTCTTCGCCTCTTCTGCAGGCCTGGCTGGGCCATCTAGAGGTCTGCGTCATCCAAAGCACATGTGGCCTTTCTAAGCTGTTACCGTGATTCTCCTGTGGTACCTGCAGCTTCCAAGGGGGAACTTCTGTGGGTGTCCAGAGGATGTCCACAGATGAAGGGAAAGATCAACTCTAGTTCTCACAGGCTATGTTTGGTTTGCTGAGTCATCTTAGTTACCGAGTCAGGTATGATGGTTGTTGCTAAGATGGGCACCCCACTGCCGCGGGCTTCCTGCTTGCATCAGTGCCCAGAGATTCGGAAGAATGCAGTAAGCCCATCGCTTCCCAGAGTGGAGGAGGAGGAGGGCTGCATGGAGACAAAGCCAGGGTCTCCTCGGTCAGAACATTCTGCCCCAGGAAGGCTCTGAGTAACCCTGTCCTGGTCTGAAATTCCCACTCTTTGCCTTCTAAAATCCAGACCTAGCTTCCACATTTCACACCCAGGACAGGCTACAGTTGTTAAGCTGGGATTTTTGTGGTGAATTCTGTTTCAAAAGGGGCAGAGATGTAACTACGTGTAGAATTGGAATCAACTCCGTCAGGGTGAGAGAGTGTGTATGTATGTATGTGTGTGTGTATGTATGTGTGTGTGTGTGTGTGTGTGTGTGTGTGTGTGTATACAGGTGGACCATTCCACTTTTGCTCATGTGTTTTGTGTATACAGGTGGACCATTCCACTTTTGCTCATGTATGTCTGTGTGTATACAGGTGGACCATTCCACTTTTTAGCTCCTATTGATGCACCAAAAGCAAGTGCCTCATTTCTGTGCCAAATGTTTGCCTTGGTCTTTAAGGACCTCCTTTGAGGACACTCTGATGTGCCTGTTAGAGGGAATGTGCCACCATTCCCTAGAGGCCCCATGTCTTCCACAGAGGCTTCTAGTGTTTCAGTTACTCATATGCAGCTAAACTCCAGATGGGGACAGGGGTGGGGCTGAAGTTTGTGCTCTAAGAAGTACCACATCCTATGATAAGTTTATATGCAGGTGTGGCCCAGAGACCACAGCCCGCTGGAGGTGGAGAGGGCCTAATTAGAAATCAGCTGGGCAGAGCTGAAGCCTAGCCTTCCAGTGAATTGAATGCCACAGAGGTTGGCATGGAATGCATCTAAGAAGCCACACGAATGTGCTTTCAAAACTGACTGGTCAGGTATTGTTTTTACTCAAGATAAAAGTAGTCAGGGCTATCAAGGGATCTGATCTGAGGAAACACGGGAAGACAGCTCTGCAACTGTCTACAGCAGCTGGTAGGGCAAGGTTCTGTCTTCTGTGTGTGACGTGTGTGTTGAACAGAACAAGAACAGTATCAGACTATACTGTGTGCTCAGAAACACTGTGAAGGAGTATTGCCCAGGCTTTTGCTACAAGGCCATCGGTTGGGCACAAGTTAGTACATTATTCTATGAGTAAATTCAGTGATGTCCCACCACTTCCAATAGATAGGCAGGGTCCCACTAACCCTCTCATTAACGGTCTTATAGTTTCCAGTGTTGGGCTGTATCCCTGTTAAAAGCCACACTGCATTTATCTTCAGTGTCAAAGACGTTGTAATGTCGCCATATCTGTCTTATCTATTAGCGCAGTTTTCACTATTCTATATTGTAAAGAATATATATCCAATGTGTAAATGAGTGTTCTATAAACCTTTTGTATAGGCATTTCCTCTGCTCTTTAAATATCAGCCTTATTCAGAGTATAATAAAAATTATGACCTTGGTAAGTCTAATGAAGCATTTTTTTCAAGTCTTTGTTGTACATGTGTGTGTGTGTGTGTGTGTGTGTGTGTGTGTGTGGTGTGCTCATACTTTTGCTCCTGTATGTTTGTGAATATGCAAGCGCATGTGCCTCGCACATGAAATGACAACCGTGGTTGTTGGTCCTTGACTCTCACCTTGTTGGAAATAGTCTCTGACTGTCTTAGGCTAGTTGTTCCAGAGACTTCTTCGGGTTCTTCCCCCTCCACCTCACATTTGAGGGAACACTGGGGTTATGTCACAACACCACACCAGTTTTACGTGGGTTCTGGGTATTTGAAGTCATGTGGCCAAGCTTAAGTGACAGGTGTTCCCCCCCCCTTACTGATCCATTCACCTTGCTCCAAACAGTCACTTTTGTACCCCAGACTGTATGTGCAGTGTGTGTGTGTGTGTGTGTGTGT
>NC_034602.1:21107039-21115842 GCF_900095145.1 Mus pahari
TGTGTGTGTGTGTGTGTGCGTGTGTGCGTGTGTGTGTGTGTGTGTGTGTGTGTGTGTGTGTGTACACCACCTGTGTATTGCTGGGTCTGACTGCCAGGGTTTGAGTTTGGGTGTTTGCTTTTTCTGATGTCTGTTTTATGGATCATAGTGTTCATAACTACCTACTTACGTGTTTTGCTTTTGAGAACGTACTGTAGGTTGGCTATCAATGACCTTGGAAAAATCAAATTATCTTTAAATTGCCAAGCCAGGTATGGGGGCATACACTTGCCATGCCAGCACTTGGGAGACAGAGGAAGAACGATTGATATATTTTCCAGATCATCCAGTGGTACACAGCAAGACCTCCCCCCCCTTAAAAAAAACCAACCAAACAAAAAAACCAGTAGGGCTGGAGAGATGGCTCAGTGGTTATAAGCACTGGCTGCTTTTCCAAAGGACCTGAGTTCAATTCCCAGCACCCACATTGGCAGCTCCCAATTGTCTGTAATTCCAGTTTTAGGGGATCTGATATCCTACACAGACATACATGTAGGCAAGCCACCAATGCACATAAAATAAAAATAATAACAATAAAAAGTGAAACTATAATCTTGGGAAGCCAGAGGCTAATACAGGAATTTGCTGTTAGTTTTACGGCAGGTGTGGACTTGCATAATGAACTCCAGGTTAGCCTGAGTTACAGAGTGGGGCACTCTCAAAACCCTGATATTTTTGAAAAACGTTAACAGCAGTGGCCTGGCAAGGCAGCTTAGGGAAAAACCTTTGCTGCACAAGCCTGATGGCCTGACTTCAGTTCCTGGACCTGACATCCGGAGGAGAGCCAACTCCTGCAGTTTCCTCTGACCTCCACACACACGTTTCACAAAGTGCAATAATAAATAACATCTTTTAGGGCTGGAGAGATGGCTCAGCGGTTAGGAGCACTGACTGTTCTTCCAGAGGTCCTGAGTTCAATTCCCAGCAACCACATGGTGGCTCATAGCTATCTGCAGTGGGATCTGATGTCCTCCTCTGATGTGTCTGAGGACAGCAACAGTGTACTCACATAAATAAAAATTTTATAAAAAAATAATAAATAACATTTAAAAACTAGTATCTGTGTGCGGGGATGATGACTGCCCTGGGGTGGTTTTGATGTACTGCGGTCTTACTTCAGCTCCATGCTAACACCATGAAAGGACTCTTGCCAGCTCTGTCTACCTGCAGTCCGAACATTCTAAGCCTGGAGCAACCAGAACGCCCTGTACTACATAGCCCTCACCTCGGCTTTCCTCCACCTCCCTTTGAGATCTGCTGGCTTTTTGCCCTTGAGCTGACCCCATCTTTCCGAGTCCGGGTCAGGACCCAGGTCCATCTGCTAACCTAACTAGGTCTAGACCTGAAAGGAAAGGCACTATTGAGCCCAGCCTGATTATGGACAGATAATAAACACAGCTAGCAGCAGTTCTGTGGCCCCCATTTCCTGTGTTGTTGGCCTTTGAGGCTTCTAATGACACTGATCTCATATCAACTTCCCACGTATTGCAGGAAGGTGGGTTTGACATCGATGAAGGTGTTTATTTCAGAGCCAAGAGCAGACAATTGCAGGTTCAATCTCACCTGGGAGCTACCAGTGGATCCCCGGAGCCAGTCACCGTCTGGCTTTTAACACATCCCAACAGGAGCATGAGCAGCACAGATGTAAAGGTCACTTACTGAATGTGATGTCTAGGCACCCTTGGGGTTGATGACATCGGCTGGCCTTGTAGAACCAGCATACTCATGGTTCTAAGCTCCTGGACACAGACGATCTAATGACTGAGACGAGGGCTCAGTAGACAGGAGGACGCTGCCGTTCATGCCTCAGCACCTCCTGGGCTGGATGCCTGTACATACCCTCTAGATCCTAAGTCCAGTGTGCAGTAGACGTTCAGACACTCCATGCGGAGGACACGGGTCATAGCTTCTGTGTCTCATCCCGGAGACTGCGGGTCACAAGAAAGATCTCATTGCCTAGGAAAATCTCTTGAGATCGAATGGAGGATTCCTGGACAGGCCTCAGATGATGGCCTAGGGTTGCCTGAGTGAATGTGGGGCCTGGGAAATTACCTGAAAGAATGTTATATGCCACAGACATTGGCCAACAGCTTTGTGCGCTAGCTAATGAAAATGCATAAGCCACAAATGATATTAAAGTTACCAGAAATCAAAGGCTGCTCTGAAACCTCATCAGAGGCAGTTGGACAAGGTGTGGACTCAATAAAGTGTTACCAGAATGACCAACATGAGAGATGCTATCCCAGAGACTTCCAGGTGACCACGAGATTTAAAGAGGGTCCCACACTGAGAGCCTTCAACCTCATCAGGAAAGCATGCCTTTCCACAGGCAGGGGAAATCACCACAGCAAATACTCCTCAAAGCCTCTCCCTCAAACACTCTTTCTCTCACCTACACTCTGTACACCCTCCCTGTCCCCACTACCTGTCCCCACTAGTCCCTTCCCTTCCTTTCTCTTTCCGGTGAAGTCAGACGGGTGTGTGTGTGTGTGTGTGTGTGTGTGTGTGTGTGTGTGTGTGAAGCATCTACTGTGCCCACTAGTCTACCCAGCCCTTGGGCAGTCAAGCAGAGACAAGGCTGCAGCTCCCCACTGTTCCTCAGCCAGCCTGGGGGTGGGGGTGGGGGTGGGGGGCAAGAATGAACAGCAGATCAGCAGCACTGAGAAGATGGGCTGGTTAAATTGTTAGTGGAACCACAGCCCACAAAGCAGGCCTTCACCTGCTCACTCAGCATAACTAGGGTGCTGTCTGCTAAAGTTAAAGAATCTGCTAGGCTCCTGGATAATAGGAGTAAGTGTCTGAAATACAATGAAATTACCAGTCATACCGAGAAGTGCTAGACCTGGCTGAGAAAGATTAGGCCAACATCAAGGTGCATCCGAGGCTAGATTTCAAAGTAGCGGTCAAAAAATGCTTTGGCAAACAAATACAAATTCTCTTGAAGAAACAGTTGATAAACCACCCAGAAGAAACAGAGACTGCAAGCTTGGAAGTATGCTGATAGAAGTTTAAAGTCGAACCTTCCTAGGAGGCTGGTGTGATGGTCAGTCAGGAAAGCATGTGCCCTGTAAGCACAAGGACTTATGTTTGATTTATGGAATTCATGTAAAAACGGTGGGTGGAGTGGCTCCCACTTGTAATACTAGCACTGGGCAGTGAGAGTGCCAGGGAAATGCCATCTAACCAGTCTGAACGGCTTGGTGGGCTCCAGGCCAGTAAGAGACCCCATTTCAGAGGAGGTAGATGGTGATCCTAACATGGAAGGTTGTTCTCCAACTTAACATGCACACACACACACACACACACACACACACACACATACACACACACACACATGTGTGTGTGCCCAAAGACAAAAATCCTCCTAGGGCCGGGCGTGGTGGCGCATGCCTTTAATCCCAGCACTCGGGAGGCAGAGGCAGGCGAATTTCTGAGTTCGAGGCCAGCCTGGTCTACAAAGTGAGTTCCAGGACAGCCAGGGCTATACAGAGAAACCCTGTCTTGAAAAACCAAAAAAAAAAAAAAAAATCCTCCTAGGAATTTTTGACAGCAAGGTGGATGTGGCAGAGGACAGAACTGGTGAATTTACTTACACACCAATAGAATTCATGCAGACTGAAAAAAATAAGATAAGCTTTAGGCATGGGGACCTGCAGACCCTAACAAGCACTCCAACATATAGATCACTAGAGCACCAGAAGGAGAAGAGGAAGAGAAAGGTACTAGATAGCATTTAAAGAGATGATGGCTCCACACTCCCCAAATCTGGGGGATGGGAAAGATAGATTTATAGACACATGAAACCAAGTAAATAATATCAACCAGAATCCACAATGCAGGCTAAGAGAAATAAGCCACACACACACACACACACACACACACACACACACACAATATTTCCTTATTTCATTTTTTGTAGAATCTAAAAGATGAAGAGACAGGAGTACAGAATGGACCAAATATATAGAGATTGACATCAACTAGATGTGGATGTGAATGAGGAGGGGGAGGAGGAGGAGGAGGAGGAAGAAGAAGAACAGGAAGAGGAAGAGGAGATGGTAGTTAATGGTTCTAAAAGTCCAGCAGATGGATGGAGACCTGGAGTACAATGTGTGGATGGTGGGTCATAATAGTGTTCACTATTCAGATTTTTATGGAATGAGTGGGTTGAAGCTGTCTTCACACACACACTGAGATGGTGTACATATTAGTGCATTTCTACTGATCACTTTGTCTCATCACATGTATGCCTTGAGTGTGCACAATTTATTTTACTTTAAAAATTCATAACAAGAAATAAAATTTTCTTAAAACTAAAGAGAAAGGGGGAAAAAAACTACAAGGAGCCATTGGGGGAATTCTGGGTCTTGTATGGGCACACAAGAGCTTGAATGGCAGTGGTTTGTATGAAGCTGTGAAAGGTAGGACAAAGCCAGGTCCTCTAGAAGAGCAGTCAGTGCCCGTATCCACTGAGCCATCTCTCAAGCCACATCAGGTACAAAAATGAAATACCCCAGAGAACAGTAAAATCACCCATTTTATCATAATTACCAGAGCATCCATTATAATAATGGGAGGGAGGGTTAAATTCAATTGTACTAAACATATCAAGATAGAATCTCTGAAAAATGCCAACCCATAGAGGAGTAGAAGACAAAAATAGGAAAACCAAAAATTAAATGCAGCAAGCTGAAATAAATAGGAAAACAGATTTGCCCCAACACACTGTAATTTCCTTAATACATAGGTGACCAAAGTACACCAGTCAAAATACTAGCTGGCTGACTAGGAATAGCCCAGCCACATGCTAGTCACAGGAAACTTCAAATCAGTCTCGCAGGATGGTTGAAAATCAAAAGGTGTAAGAGGGGTAAATTATACAAACATTAACCAAAGCCGTCAGGCACCACTTGCTGGAGGACGATTATTTTACTCGCCATCTAGTCAATAAAGTACTTGCCCAAGACAGTGATAGAAACAGTTGGAGTGCCAGTCAGGAAGAATGTAGAAAACTGAACAACAAAAGCTACCGGCAGCTTCTGACTGACACGTAGAACAACCCACAGAAATAGTGAACTTGGGCATTTCTCCAAATCCTCATGGAATGTTCATCAAAGTAGATCAAGCTGCCAGACAGACAAAATTCAACAAATGTATGCCCCACAGCGTCTGTTCTTGTACAGTAATGAATTATCCTTGAAATCAATAAAGTGCCATGGCGAGGAAAATCTCTGTACACACGGAGGATAGAGAACACTCTTCTAAGCAGCAGGGTTTGCCTGGGGCCGGGGGAGTGGGCAAGGAAGCCTGGGTGTCTTACATAGAAATAAAACTAGCATCCATGCGGTGTAGCTAAAGCAGTGGCCAGAGTGAAATTTATAACTCTAAATGCCTGTACTAGAAATGAAAGGTCTTACAGCAATGACTGGATGTGGCCTGCGCTGGGCTGGGCACCACGGAGGCCTACCACCCCAATCTATGCATTACCCACCCCACATACCGGATTCTTTGTGCTCCCTCATTGTTGTATGGGGCTTGAGATGAACCTCCTATTTGTAAACATTTCAGACACCCATTTAAAGAGTCTTAGAAACATCTACCACCATTTCATGAGTTACAGAGGCTTCACAGTAACATAAAGAAAGGTAATTAAGCTTTTGGCTATCCACTTCTTACTGGACGAGCCCTCAAGGCCGGCAGTGTAAGGAGGCCAGGGCTACCCGGGACAAGTGAGCTCATCTTTCATCCACCCGCTGTGCTGCATGGCCAGCATCTCTCTCCTCCTGCAGGACTGGCTCATCGGTGTAATGAACGTACTTTTCCAGCCCGTTATGGAGGGCAAAGATGGATAGGGAGAGTGTCCCTGTGTCGCTGAAAGCTTCCCCACTTTGACAAAGAACATTCAGACCCTTGTTCGGTGCATGCGTCTCTGTAGGGTAGATACTGGAGTTTCATGCACCATGCCAGGTCTCCTGGGCTCTGACTCTACATTGAGTAGATTAGAGTCTGTAGAGCAGACTCGAGCTAAGTGCCCGCTGTTTGCTAAGTGCAGGGCATCACCATGGTTGATTGGTTTATGTGTCCAAGCTGCCACCCACTGAGAAAAGTTCCAGGAATCATTAGCCTGGGCACACACATGTATGCTTCCCCTCCATCTGGGTGAGGATATGACCTTAAATTCTAAGTCAACAAGAATTTCCTCTGTGCTCTGAGCTGATACATCTCTAACCTCCTGCAGTGACAACTGGCTTATGATTAACTTTTTACAGGTGCAGTGGCCCTGCCTTCGTTTAACGGTTCGAAAACAGGAGAATGGCCTCCGCTTCTAAGGCATGAATAGTGGTGGTGGTCATGCTCACTGAGTGGCTTGCTTCTCGGACTATCTTGGCAGTGGCCCAGTCTCCATTCACAGACCACGAAGGTTAGGGCTGTGCCTTGGCCACCAGCAAAAGGAAAAACACAAAGAATGTGTTGTTTCACACTGCCCTCTTTACACCCCGCTTTGCCGCCCTACTTTCTGTCTCAGGACACCCAGCAAGGCAGCAGAGGATGCTGCAGGAACTCAGTGCCTGCCTCTTTGTCCACACACCCTTCTGGGGCTTCCCCCAAAGTGCAGGCTGCCTTCTAATGCCAAGAATCAAGCAAAACCTCCATTACCAGTGTGCCCTCCTTCCTCTGCCCCCAGCATTGAGCCAGCCAGTTGTTGAGAATTCAGTGAGGCAGTCCTGCCCCCTAGTGGCTAGCATAGCTTCCTTCAGCAGGATGTCTTTATAATCTATGTAAATTGTTGCCAGCTTAGAAGGGAGGATCTGTGTAATGGCAAATATTAGTTCCCTTAGAAAAGTGGCTCTCAACCTGATGGTCACGACCCTTTTCACAGGTGTCGCCTATCAGATATTCTGCATATCAGGTATTTACATTAGGACTTATAACAGTAGTTAAATTACAATTATGAAGTAGTAAGGAAAATAATTTTACGGTGGGGTTGGGGTCACCATAACATGAAGAACTGGGATAACAGCACTAGGAAGGCTAAGAGTCACTGCGTTAGAGGATAAAAGTATAGTTACTGAAGCCCTGTTGCTTATGGCCTGGGTCGGACCTGAACTTCATGGCAGACCCTGGACTTAGAGCTCCCTGGTTATTGTCAACTCCAGGCCTCGGCTCTCCTGTTAGTCCCAGATGAAACCTGACTGGGCGTGTGGAAGTCAGGAAGACAATCAAATGAGTGTGGGGGGGGGATGTTTCCAACAAGTGGTATTATCACCCCAACTGTGACAGTAGTTGCAAAAAATTCAACGTTCAGACTGAAAAACCGAGATAAATAGTGTCACAAATAGTCCAGTACCATCTCTAGGGGAGTTCCCCCAGAACAGAGGTAGCAGACACTAGCTATCCAGGATGGCCATCCTCTGCTACATATGCAGCGGGAGCCATGTGTACTACTTGGTTTATGACTTAGTCCCTAGGGTCTGGTTGGTGGATGTTGTTGTTCTTCCTTTGGGGTTTCGAACCCCTACAACTCCTTTAGTCCTTTCTCTAACACCTCTATTAGGGACCTTGCACTCTGTCCAATAGTTGGCTGCAAGCATTTGCCTCTGTATTTGTAAGGCTCTGGCAGGGCCTCTCAGGAGACAGCTATATCAGGCTCCTATCAGCATGCACTTCTTGACATCCACAACAGTGTCTGGGTTTGGTAACTGTAAATGGGATGAATCCCCAGGTGGGACAGTCTCTGGATGGCCTTTCCTTCAGTCTCTGCTTGTACTGGCTAGTTTTGTGTCAACTTGACACAGCTGGAGTTATCACAGAGAAAGGAGCTTCAGTTGGGGAAATGCCTCCAAGAGATCCAGCTGTAAGGCATTTTTCTCAATTAGTGATCAAGGGGGGAGGTCCCCTTGTGGGTGGTGCCATCTCTGGGTTGGTAGTCTGGGATTCTATAAGAGAGCAGGCTGAGCAAGCCAGAGGGAGCAAGCCAGTAAAGAACATTCCTCCATGGCTTCTGCATCAGCTCCTCCTTTCTGACCTGCTTGAGTTCCAGTCCATCAACAGCAGTATGGAAATGTAAGCCAAATGAACCCTTTCCTCCCCAACTTGCTTCTTGGTCATGATGTTGTGCAGGAATAGAAACCCTGACTAAGACAAATTGGTACCAGGGGTGGGGTATTCCTGTGACAACCTGGCCATGTTTTGGGGAGGACTGTGGAAGGACTTTGGAACTTTGGACCAGAAGATCCATTCGGTGTTAAGAGCTCTGTCGAATGTTGTGTAGGAGCTTGGAAGATAATGTTNAGAACAGTGCAGAAGATGGAGGCCTGGCTTATGAAATTTCAGAGGGAAAATTAAAGACTTCTTTTCAGGGCCATTGCTATTTTGGATTGTGAAGATTCTGTGGTTCTGGTTAGCTTGGGCTGAAGAATCAGCTGTGATTAACAAGATACCAGAACTACTAAAGCAAAAACTTTGCATTAATGGGACTATTGATGCTGGTTAGCTGGAGCTAAGAAATTAGTGGTAATTAAGAAGAGACCAGCATCATTGAGGTGACATCTTCTCGAAGGTGTTTTTTTTTTTTGAGAGCACAGAAGCTTGTTCCAGAGACAGCCAAGGTTGTACCTTGTGCTGTGGCTGGCCTTGGTAATGTGTAAGAGTTACCCAGGTGGTACTACTGGTTTTGAAGGCATGAAGGGGTCATGCAGAGCAGCTGAGGCCATGGAAGCACTGTGAGAGGCCATGGAAGGCCATTGGTGAAGGTGCAGCCTCA
>NC_034602.1:21118122-21130572 GCF_900095145.1 Mus pahari
TGGCTTCTGCATCAGCTCCTGCTTTCTGACCTGCTTGAGTTCTAGTCCTGCATCCTTTGGTGATCAACAGCAGTATGGAAATGTAAGCCAAATGAACCCTTTCCTCCCCAACTTGCTTCTTGGTCATGATGTTGTGCAGGAATAGAAACCCTAACTAAGGCACTGCTCTATACTTTATCTCCATATTTGCTCCTGTGAGTATTTTGTTCTCCTTCTAAGGACGGAAGCACCCACACTTTGGTCTTCCTTCTTCTTTGAGTTTCATGTGTTTTGCACATTGTATCTTGGGTATTTGGAGCTTTTGGGCTAATATCCACTTATCAGTGAGTTAATAACATGTGTGTTCTTTCGTTACTGGATTACCTCATTCAGGATGATATTTTCTATTCATTTGCCTAAGAATTTCATGAATTCATCATTTTTAAAAGCTGAGTAGTACTGCATTGTGTAAATGTACCACATTTTCTGTATCCATTCCTCTGTTAAAGAATATCTGGGTTGTTTCCATTTTTTGGCTATTATAAATAAGGCTGCTATAAACATAGTGGAGCATGTGTCCTTGTCACATGTTGGAGCATCTTCTGGTATATGGCCAGGAGTGGTATAGCTGGGTCCTCAGGTAATACTATGTCCAATTTTCTGAGGAACTACCACACTGATTTTCAGAGTGGTTGTACAAGCTTGCAGTCCCACCAACAATGGAGGAGTGTTCCTCTTTCTTCACATCCTCGCCAGCATCTGCTGTCACCTGAAATTTTGATCTTAGCCATTCTGACTGGTGTGAGGTGGAATCTCAGGGTTGTTTTGATTTGCATTTCCCTGATGCCTAAGGACGTTAAACATTTCTTCTGGTCCTTCTCAGCCATTCAGTATTTCTCAGTTGAGAATTCTTTTTTAGCTCTGTATCCCAGACAAGCCAGAAGGCACAGAGACAGTGTCCGAATTAATAAAATCAGAAATGAAAAAGGAGACATAATAACAGAAACCGTGGAAATCCCGAAAATCAACAGATCCTACTACAAAAGTCTATACTCAAGCAACTGGAAAATCTGGATGAAATGGACAATTTTCTAGGCAGATACCAAATTCCAAAGTTAAATCAGGATCAGATAAACTATCTAAACAGTCCCATAACCCCTAAAGAAACAGAAGCAGTCATTAATAGTCTCCCAACAGAAAAAAGGCCAAGACCAGATGGGTTTAGTGGAGAATTCTATCAGACCTTTAAAGAAGACCAATACTCTTCAAACTATTCCACAAAACAGAACCAGAAGGAACTCTATACAACTCATTCAATGGAGCCACAGTTACACTGACACCAAAACCTCACACTAAACCAACAAAGGAAGAGAACTTCAGACCAATTTCCCTTGTGAATACCAATGCAAAAATACTCAATAAAATTCTCGCAAACTAATCCAAGAACACATCAAAATGATCATTCACCACAATCAAGTAGGCTTCATCCCAGGGATGCAGGGCTGGTTCAATATATGGAAATTTATCAATGTAATTCACTACATAAACAAACTCAAAGAAAAAACACACGATCAATTAATTAGATGCTGAAAAAGCATTTGAAAAATTCAGCATCCATTCATGTTAAAAGTCTTGGAAAGATCAGGAATTCAAGGACCATACCTAAACATAGTAAAAAGCCATATACAGCAAACCAGTAGCCAACATCAAACTAAATGGAGAGAAACTTGAAGAAATCCCATGAAAATCAGAGACTAGACAAAGGCTACCCACTCTCTCCCTATTAATTCAATATAGTACTTGAAGTTCTAGCAAGAGCAATTAGACAACAAAAGGAAGTCAAAGGGGTACAAATTGGAAAGAAGAAGCCAAAATATCACTATTTGCAGATGATATGATAGTGTGTTTCAATGACCCCAAAAATTCCACCACTGAACTCATATACCTGATAAACAACTTCAGCAAAGTGGCTGGATATAAATTTAACTCAAACAAATCAGTAACCTTAGTGTACGAAAAGGAAAAAACAGGTTGAGAAAGAAATTAGGGAAACAATACCCTTCACAATATTCACAAATAATATTACATACCTTGGTGTCACTCTAACAAAGCAAGTAAAAGATCTGTATGACAAGAACTTCAAGTCCCTGAAGAAAGAAATTGAAGAAAGTCTCAGAAGATGGAAAGATCTCCCATGCTCATGGATTGGCAGGACTACTATAGTAAAAATGGCAATCTTGCCAAAAGCAATCTACAGATTCAGTACAATCCCCATCAAAATTCCAACTCAATTCTTCATAGAGTTAAAAAGACAATTTCTGATTTTATTAATTTGGACACTGTCTCTGTGCCTTCTGGTTTGTCTGGCTAAGGGTTTAATCTATCTTGTTGACTTTCTCAAAGAACCAGCTCCTGGTTTGGTTGATTCTTTATATAGTTCTTTCTGTTTCTGCTTGGTTGACTACAGTCCTGGGTGCCCTGAGTTTGATTATTTCCTGATTATTATCTGCTCCTCTTGGATGTATTTGCATCTTTTTGCTCTAGAGCTATCAGGTGTGATGTCAAGGTAGTGTAAGCTCTCTCCAGTTTCTTTTTGGAGGCAATTCGAGCTATAAGTTTTCCTCTTACCACTGCTTTCATTGTGTCCCATAAGTTTTGATACGATGTGTCTTCATTTTCATTAAATTCTAAAAAGGTCTTTAATTTCTTAATTTCTTCCTTGAACAAGTTGTCACTGAGTAGAGCGTTGTTCAGCTTCCATGTGTATGTGGGTTTTCTGTTGTTTTTGCTGGAATTTAAGACCAGCCTGAGTCCGTGGTGATCTGATAGTGTTCGTGGGATCATTTCCATCTTCTTTTATCTGTTGAGGCCTGTTTTGTGACCAATTATATAGTCAGTTTTGGAGAAGGTATGAGGTGCTGAGAAGAAGGTATATTCTTTTGCTTTAGGATGAAATATTCTATAAATATCTGTTAGATCCATTTGGTTCATAACTTCTTTTTTTTCAACCTCCTATTCTTCATTTGTTTTTATTTTGCTCACATATTTTATTGTGTGCATACGCAGGTTCATAACTTCTTTTAGTTTCACTGTGTCTCTGTTTAGTTTCTGTTTGTATGATTTGCCCACTGATGAGAGTGGGGTGTTGAAGTTTTCCCCTATGATTGTGTGGGGTGTGATATGTGCTTTCAGCTTTAGTAAAGTTTCTTTTATGAATGTGGGTACCCTTGCATTTGGAGCATAAATGTTCAGAATTGAGAGTTCATCTTGGTAGACTTTTCCTTTGACCAGTATCCTTTTTGATAACTTTTGGTTGAAAGTTGATTTTATCTGATGTTAGAATGGCTACTCCAGCTTGTTTCGTGGGACCATTTGCTTGGAAAATTGTTTTCCAGCCTTTTACTCTGAGGTTGTTTCTGTCTTTGTCACTGAGGTACATTTCCTGTATGGAGCAAAATATTCTGTTTACCTATCCAGTCTGATAGTGTATGTCTTTTTATTGGGGAATTGAGTCCATCGATGTTAAGAGATATTAAGGAAAAGTTATTGTTACTTCCCATTATTTATGTTGTTAGAGGTGGAATTATGTTTGTGTGGCTATCTTCCTTTGGGTTTCTTGAAGGATTACTTTCTTGTTTTTTCTAGGGTGTAGTTTCCCTTCTTGTGTTGGAGTTTTCCCTTTATTATCCTTTGTAGGGCTGGATTTGTGGAAAGATATTGTGTAAATTTGGTTTTGTCATGGAATACTTTGGTTTCTCTGTCTATAGTAATTGAGAGTTTTGCTGGGTATAATAACCTGGGCTGGCATTTGTGTTCTCTTAGGGTCTGTATGACATCTGTCCAGGATCTTCTGGCTTTCATAGTCTCTGGTGAGAGAAGTCTGGTGTAATTCTGATAGGTCTGCCTTTATATGTTACTTGATGTTTTCCCCTTATTGCTTTTAATATTCTTTTGTTTTGTTTTGTGCATTTGGTGTTTTGATTATTATGTGACAGGAGGAATTTCTTTTCTCGTCCAGTGTATTTGGAGTTCTGTAGGCTTCTATGTTCATGGGCATCTCTTTCTTTAGGTGAGAAAAGTTTTCTTCTATAATTTTGTTGAAGATATTTACTGGACCTTTAAGTTGGGAATCTCCACTCTCTTCTATACCTAATATCCTTAGGTTTGGTCTTCTTATTGTGTCCTGGATTTCCTGGATGTTTTGGGTTAGGAGCTTTTTGCATTTTGCATTTTCTTTGACTGTTGTGTCAGTGTTTTCTGTGGTACCTTCTGCACCCGAGATTCTCTCTTCTACCTTTTGTATTTTGGTGCTGATGCTTGCATCTATAACTCTGATCTCTTTCTTAGGTTTTCTAACTCCAGGTTGTCTCCCTTTGTGATTTCTTTATTGTTTCTATTTCCATTTCTAAATCTTGGATGGTTCTTTTTTTTTTTTTCATTTTTATTTTAATTTTTTTTTATTTTTTATTTATTTATTTTTTCGAGACAGGGTTTCCCTGTATAGCCCTGGCTGTCCTGGAACTCACTTTGTAGACCAGGCTGGCCTCAAACTCAGAAATCCACCTGCCTCTGCCTCCTGAGTACTGGGATTGAAGGCGTGCGCCACCACGCCCAGCTTTGGATGGTTCTGTTAATTTCCTTCTCCTGTTTGATTGTGTTTTCCTGTAAATTTTTTTTTTTTTTTGAGACAGGGTTTCTCTGTGTAGCTTTGGCTGTCCTGGAACTCACTTTGTATACCAGGCTGGCCTTGAGCTCAGAAGTCTGCCTGCCTCTGCCTCCCAAGTGCTGGGATTAAAGGTGTGCACCACCACTGTCCGTTCCATTCCTGTAATTCTTTAAGGGATTTTTGTGTTTCCTGTTTTTGGGCTTCTAGCTGTTTACCTGTGTTCTCCTATATTTCTTTAAGGGAGTTATTTATTATATCCTTCTTAAAGTCCTTTATCATTGTCATGAGAAGTGATTTTAGATCTGAATCTTGCTTTTCTGGTGTGATGGTGTATCCAGGACTTGCTATGGTGGGAGAATTGGGTTCTGATGATGCCAAGTAACATTGGTTTCTGTTTCTTATGTTCTTACACTTGCCTCCTGTCATCTAATTAACTCTAGTGCTACCTGCCTTTGCTACATCTTACTGGAGCCTGCCCTTCCTGTGATTCTGGTTGTGTCAGAACTCCTCAGAGTCCAGTTGTCTCTGTGATCCTTTGATTCCAGGATCCTGTGATCCTGAGATCCTGGGTGTTTCAGAGTTCTTGGGAGTCAAGCTGCCTCTGGGACCCTGAGATCCTGATGTGACCAAGCTCCTGGGATCCTGGGATCCTGAGCACGATAGAGTGCTTGGGAGTGGAGCTTCCTCTGAGTGTTGTAAGGACTGGCTGCCGAGTTGGTGCCCAAAGTGTGCTCAGGTCACCTGCTGAGACAGGAAGGAACCTGATCTACTGGTCAGGCAGGGTACCTTCATCCCTGGGTACCACTGGTCCCAGTTACTTCCAATGGTGTTGGAACAGATTTTGTGTCTTCTTTACCTCTGATACTATGATCCTGGCTATGTTAGAGCACCTGGGAGTGGAGCTTCCTCTGGGTGTTGTCCAATGAATGGCTGTTAAGGGGACAACCCAAGATGGCTTTGGCTATGAATCTGTAACAACCCGACTCTCCACATAGGCACAACAGTTTTAATCAGTCTGATCAATCAGCCTTGTGAAATCCTTATTATAGGTGTCACATTTTGCTGGGAACTTCAATGCACAAGTGTCACTTCGAAGCCCCAGCAGCCAAGTGTCAGGCACAAGCAGAAAGGAGAGTTGAGAGGCAGAAGAAGAATTTGAGACAGGCAAAGCTGTGAGATACAGTGTGTACTGGGAACAGGACCTCAGTGGGTTAGCCAGTTTTCCCCAAAGACTTGGGTGTGGCTTCACACCTCCCCCTGTGATGAAAGAAATCCAGCATGAAACTTGGGACCAGGGAGCACGGTTTTACAGTTCATTTCTGAGCTCAGTTACATCTACAGAGAACCTTTACCATGCACTTCTCTGTGCCAAACTTCATCCCGTAGTCTTCAAAACTACCTGGCTCCTGCTGAGGTGAATCTGAGCAGGAAGAGCCTCACTGGAGAGCTGAGAAACAGGAGCCCAGAGAGGTCATTCTCCGTAGACTCCTGAGTGAGATGATTTGGTCCAAGGCTTGTTCCTAAACTTGATTCAACAGGGAGCCATGCAACCAAAGTGGTAGGGAAAAGCCTACAGCTCCTACAGCCCCAACAGGCTAGGCTCAGTCATGGTTCCATATGCCAATGGAAGAAAAAGGTGGACAATACGGGAAACCAGAGAAAGAAGATTCAATCAATGTGGCCACATTGGGAAGAATAAATAAGGGGGGGTTCAATCACCCCAGTTCGTCCTCCAGATATGAGCCTCAGGTTTTAATGAAGGCAAAACTGTGTAACTAAGCAGCCTGGGCCACGGTAGTCTGGGTGAGATCAGCTCGGCTGCTGCAAGGTTGTCTGGAGAAGTCTGTCGGCCAGCCCTGCCCTGCGTGTGGGGACAGATCTGCTTCCCTCAAGGTGATCATTTCTGTCTGAGTGCAGCCTCATCCACATAGGAAATTATCCTCAGTGGGGTGAGGGCTGGGGGTCTGTCCTGCTCCTGGAATCCAAAGCGATGGTAGGTTTATTCCCGCCTTCACCTTGTTCATGCCTGTTCACTTTATTTCTTGCCTCCAGCCTCGAAGCAGGATGACTGATGTTACGTGGACAGGTACCCTTTGTGTGAATGACACTGACCCAAAGCGAAGGAGATGGGCACAAAGTGCAGGCTGAGATCCAGCCTCTCACACTGCATTCAGTTATCTTGTGTGGCCGAGAGTCTCTGAGTGCTTGTTGCAGCCACGGGATTCTCAGTGCTCTCAGGAGTGACTTCCCTCTGCAGACTTGTCATGGGCTTGCTCCAGTGCTTCTTGTCCACATATATGACTGTGGTCCCTCCCACTTCTAGTCCACCTGCTTCTCCCACAAGAGGATGACTCCCTTCCCTTTGTCCCCAGCTGTCCTTTTGACCCCCGTTATCTACCATAGCATCTGTTCTTCCTGCTCTTCTCTCCATCTTCCCCATGTCCTGCCCTGACACCTCTGTTCCCAGCCTTTTCTTTGCCCTCACCATTACTATTGCACTGGTGTCTTGAAGGATACCTTTCTTGGCGAAACATGATCAAACATCTACTCACCCCAGATAGGGAATTGATAGTACTCCAAATTAAGGATACCAACAAAGTCCAATAAGTCTTACTGGAGTCTTTTACAGGGATATGGGTGAGGAGTTACTTACAGGAGCAGAAATGGCTCAAAGACAGCTGTGTCATTAAAATCCCACCCCAGCGGGAATGACAGCGCCTGAAAGATGGAAACCTGACTCTCACATGTTCACAGATAGGCATTAGCAAACCTGGAATGCTAAAAACACACAGTTCCTTAAAAAAAAAATAAGAAGGAAAAAAAGAAAGAAAGAAAAGAAAAAGAAAGAAAGAAAGAAAGAAAGAAAGAAAGAAAGAAAGAAAGAAAGAAAGGAAGGAAGGAAGGAAGAAAGAATCTGTTGTTCATCAAGGAGGCTGGAAGTGGATGTGGTGACGAGCCTGGTGACCTTTGTGCTTCCTGTGTGGCTGAGACCAATCTGGACACTACTCCAGTGAGCTTGTTTTTCCTCCATGTATAGAACTTATCTTTATGGAAGGTGTCAAATGTACTTGACAGAGTTTCAAGGTAGTCACGTCTGATCTTTATTTAACTTACTTGGCTCCTCAAGGGGATTTTTCTATTATTATTATTATTATTATTATTATTATTTAATTTACATTTAAAACGCTATCCCGAAAGTTCCCTATACCCCCCCCCGCCCCTGCTCCCCTACCCACCCACTCCCACTACTTGGCCCTGGCCTTCCCCTGTGCTGGGTCATATAAAGTCTCAAGGAGATTTATGTGTGCTTTACTGTATACACAGGATGAGTTAATTATCACCAGAAAAGTTTTCACTAAATCATGCTGTACTTACACGTGTCAGAAATAAAACTCTCAGGGTCAGACTACTGAAGTTTGAACCAATAACTGCTATTGAGTTGTGCTGAACTGCACTGCCTTCTTGCTGATGATGTCACAGGTTAATCACTCTGTCAGCACTGGAGGTCTCAGAGACCCCTCTGCTCACTTCACAGCTTGCAGGCGGCTCAGTGGGTGTCTCTTCCAGGAAACTTAGCTGCTTTCCCCTTTCAGGCGGTTTAGCTGGCATCTCTTTTTTTCTTCCCAGGTAGCTCAGTGTCTCCAAGGATATTTCAGCAGTTCTAGCAGGTTATGTATGCTAGAGAAGGGAGGGGCCTAGAGAATCTGGTCAGTTTTAGGGACTTCCTGAAGCCAGTGAATTGTTAACTTCCATGCTTAAGGAGCTTCCTGCAGGACTGTTTTCCCTCATTCCTTACAAGTCTTACTCTTTCCCTTTCCCTTTCCCTTTAACTTTCTGGGCCTTAATTAGCTTCTCTCTAAGATGGACTTTTATCGTAGAGGAAACTGCTACACAAGTGTTTCTTTTATTTCATTTTAATTTTATTAAAAATTCTTTTTTGAGGTAACCAATTTGGCTTTGAATTCACAATATACCTGAAGATGGCCTTGAACTTCTGACTCTTCTCTTGCCTCCGCCTCCAAAGTGCTGGGATTGTGCAAAGCTCAAACGTTTATAGATTACACAGTGCGTGTGTGGGAGTAGTGAGGACAGAGGTATTGCACCTTGGGCCTCACACAAACAAGAGGAGTGCTCTACCATCTGAGCCCCAGAGATCTGGGAGAAAAGCAGATCCAGTGGATTGGGAGATCCAGGAAAGTAGTGGTTCTCAGCACCACCTTGCAATAACCCAGGAAATCATCCTCCAATCCAGCATTTTCATGGCGTCTTCTCAGTCAGGGAAGCTGCAGAGGCTGAGATACTGGGCACAGGATGAAGCCAAGAGGGCAAGTTACATAAACAAACAAACAAACACACAGACACACACACACAGACACACACAGACACGCACACACTCATAGTCACAGACACACACAGACACAGACACATACACTCACACAGACACAAACACACACATATTTATATGTATATATGTACATATATATGTGTATATTTGTATAAACACACACACACACACACACACACACACACACACATATATATATATATATATATATATATATATATATATATATATATGATTTTGTTGGATTCTGAACGTTATCTCAAAGAACTGCTAAGGATTTGTATGTGTATGAGAGGAAGAAAGAGAGCATCTGTACGTGTGTGTAAAAAGAAAGAGGAAACAATCGTAGTGTGGTAAACCCTAAGGCGCTCTGGATCAACTGCAATTGGACAAGAAAAAGCAAGGGTCACAAGGGTTTCGCAGGGAGAGTTAATTAAGGAGAGTTAAGGCATATCTTTTAGCATAAATGGGAGAGGGGAAAGGCCTTACACATGGCTCGATATTATGATAACATTCTTACTGTAAATCTCTCTGTAAAGAGAACATTAAGTCTATATAATTGCCCGAGTTCTGGCCTCTCAGCTGGTGGGCGACTGCAAGCTGACTCAGTGGACGGCTCCTTTCCTTTCTGTGGCCTCTTGGTTTCCCTGTCTCTCTGTCCTGTACAGACTGCTGGGCTCTCTCACAGGGAGGTGGCCACTGAAAGCATAGCTAGATGCTGCAGGTCCAGAGCTGAGAAGCCTGGGCTATGTTAGTCCTTTAACGGCCACTCACTGCCCACTGCTGTGTCTTACGACTGTCAAGGAAATCAGATCACAGGTGTCCACCAATCCCAGTGCTAAGGCCCTACTTGCCAAATCCTGCCTACCCGATGTTCCCACTTATAGATCTGAAAAAACGCCTTGATTTAAGGCTTTCTATTCTTCTGTAACTAAGAAAACCTTTGCAAACTGTTACCACTTTGGAACTTTTAACATTTGAGAACACTCAAGCCCATGGTCGCTCGTATTTGATTCCAGAATAAACTCGCTCTTACTCTCTTGGAGGAAAGAGTTGTAATTTTATATGGATACAATAAAATGCCCATGTCTGATTCTACCCTGCCATGCACCTGCAATGGTCATGGGGAGAAGGCGTTCTGTCAGTTTGATGGGTCCCAGCATGCGTCTGCGCCGTTGTCTCGGACAGGATATTCCGGCAGGTGGCGCTCGCGCTCTTCCAGGATGGCCAGGACGCAGGTGAATTTCGCCTGGCTTAGCAGTTACAGAATCGCATGTGCCAACTCCAGAGTGGGAGTTGTGGGAAATCACCTGGTCCACTACTGAACTGACTGGAGGGCTCCTTCAGGGTGCCCCAGGCGAGGTGACAGGGAGACCCTAAGCAAGAAGAACAGACAGGAGACCTCCAAAGCTCACTCTGTGGACCCTGGGGACACCTGAACCAGTCTTGTCGCTACAAAGGCTACATTCACCTCCACACAGGATGGGCCCAGTCATCAGCCTCCCTCCATTGCATGGGTACCAATTGAAGGACTTCTCCCGGGCTCATTTCTTTTCACAACTTGCAAACAACGGATGAAACTAGCTGGGCTGGAAGCCAGCAAAAGAGCTAGTGGGTCTCTGCTCTCTGCCAGCTCACTTCTTGGGGGATCCATTCTCCCACTCAGGAGGGTTGTGGAAACCGATGGGATTCCTGAGATGTGGTGTGAATTTAAAGTGCAGGCACAGAAGAGAAGTAGGTTGTAAGCAATTGAGGCGTTGTGGTTTAAAGACTACTACCTTGCTGTATAGAAGTCAGGAAAGTGCAGTCCTTTTAAACCTTAGGGACAAAGCCTCGAGGGAGCAGGCCCTGGTTGAGTGGCTTCTATGTATTGGCTCACTCCATCTGGCTCCAGATGGAGACATGTCCTAGAGAAGACAATCCCATCCTAGCAGGGCAGGACAGGTCTGGCTGCCCACCTCCTGGCTGCTCTGGGAAGCTTACACTCTTCTAAACCTAGGACCCTCTACCCAGGACTTCACCATTCCTGGGAATAGGGTGAGCTCAGAATGGCTTAGCTGGAGAGACCAGCCCTTGCTGCCAGAGAGGACGGCTGTGTGAGCTTTGCCTGACTTCTCTAACACTTTCCTCACAGAGCTTTGTGAGCTCTCGCAACCTCCCTTTGAAGCCTGCACTGTGAACCTGTTTTTCTCCATTCAGAGAGACTCAAGACGCTTCCTTTTGACAAGCAACTATGAGAACAGTCTTGGGGAGCATTCAAAGCAGCCATGCTTTGTCCTCTTCTACAGCAGCCAGGACCCCATTGGCGTTTGCATGCCCCAGTTGTCAGGTTCTTGTGAGCCTGACATAGTTATACCGAAAACCCAAGGATCTCTTGATAGTCATCCCTTACGGCTACAAATTTTACTAATTTACACCTTATGTTTTATAGTCTTTGCAAGGTGACAGAGTGTGACTGGCCTCTTGTCTGACTGTGTTAGTATATTTCTGGGCTCCTGGTTTCCAGGAGGGTGTGTCCATTGCTATCTTGTTCTGTTTTGACTGCCACACCCTTAGTATCAAAAGCTAGAGCAGAAGGCATCTCATTTGTTTTAAGTTTTATTTTCGAGTATTGGCCCCAAGCAAGTCATTAATACACAATATGCATAAGTTTGTATAGTTGAAGCAATTAAACTTATGAAGATTTGGAAATAATTACATTCTGCAGGTGCTTAGAGAAATTGGGTATGTCTTCAGAGTGGAACATTAAATAGCAAATCAAAATAATACTCCTTAAAACAGTGCAGACTTCTGTCATTAAACTGAGGCAGAATAGAGACTGAGAACATAAGAAAAAGAAGTCACTCATCCTGGAATCTGCTGAACCATCTTTCAAGCTAAAAATCATGAATGCCAGCACAGGCAACACTGGCTATGAACATTGCCCACAGATATAATATGTCTTTTGCATTGAAATCCTGATAGTTTATGGAAAAATAGCTACAAACAAAGGAAATGCCTCCAGGATGGCCAGGTTCCTTTCCTGACTATTCTCTGAGACTCCTACAGACAAGGCTGTCAGCTTGTTTACAGTGAATCCCTGCCCACTGTGTTAGTTCACTGTCAGGTGTCATCCATCCTGGTGACTCTCAGGAACTATCCTGTGATCTCAAACACCTCCGAAGTCCTATGCATGACTGTCGATTATAGGTCTGACCTCTGTGAGAAGCCAATGCCCACGCTGCAGATGTGCCTTAAATTCTTCCCAAACACCTCTTCTCTTAAGTCATGTGCTTAACATCTACTTTAAAATGTCTTTTAATGAGTCCTCAGCCAACTTCATAGTGGCTCATCCTGAAATTCTTCTATATGGTGAAACCAATGATCAACTACAACTGAGCTAAGGTTCCTAAAAGATGGAAGCAGCTTCCCAGGTTGCTTTTGGGAATGGAGGAGTGTGGAGCTATGCCTGTGGAGGAGT
>NC_034602.1:21131069-21138869 GCF_900095145.1 Mus pahari
CTATGCCTATGGAGGAGTGTGGAGCTATGCCTACGGAGGAGTGGGGAGCTATGCCTATGGAGGAGTGTGGAGCTATGCCTCTGTCCCTGCTGCTGCTGACAATATGATAAAATCCACTCAATTGTACAGCGACACTCAATGACATTAGTAAATTGATGCAGGTGGACAGCCATCGCCACAAATTCCTAATCTTCCCTTAGCTCACAAATTTTCTGGTTTCCATTCACAACCAATCCCTGCTGCCTTTTGTGCTCTAGGAAAACACTGGCATTTGCTGTTGGTTTTTATCTCCACAGAGAAAAGTTGGTACAATTTTTGTAGCACTGGAATTACATGAACACCACCTTGCCGGTTGGCCTTCTTTATTTAGTATGAATTTGAGTCTGTCTACGCTGTCAACTCTCTCCAGATCAGTGACCTACCACCTTAGCATCTGGTTGTCACCCTCTGTAACACATTGCTTTGTTTATGTATTCATAACTCACTGGATACTTGGACTGTTTTTGGTTTTTTAGATACTGTGAACCTGTGGTTTGGGGTAACTGGTCCTTTACTACAAGTATGTACCACTCCACGCCTAACTAACCTTTCATAGCCTTTGCCTAGCTTCTCCTACCCTTCAACTTCTAAGCAAAGCTTCTAACACAGTCTCTCTTCAGCTTCTATGGCTTAGCTTATAGAAAAGGAAGATGTACAATTACAGAAATCAAAGTACATTTGAGAAATGTAATTGTTGACAAGAAGGTTTGTCCAAAAGACTAAGTAGATGTTGACTCCAGGAGTGGAAGTTCCAGGTCTTGGCTGACTTTTGAAGAAGGGCTCTGGAGTAAAAGCCTGCCAGAGATGGGAGACTCTGTTCAGTGTCTTACCCTAACCCTCGTTCCCCCTGTGAATACCATCAAGGCCTTCAGCATTCTTGAACTCCCTGAAGGTGGAGATTTGAGAAAGAAAAGTCTCTTGTATTTTCCAAGGCCAGACCATGAGGAAATTTCTTTCCTTTAATTAATGTCCATCTCCAGTTGGTCTTAGATGCCCATAAAGTTTCAGGACTCTGCAGCTCCATAAGAATCTGCTCAGCTGTGCCAAGGTGGCAGTAATATTTTATTTCTTCAGGCTTTGTCCCAAGAGTCTTTTCTTCTTATTCTTACCAGCATTGGCTGATGTCTGCTTTGGGTCTTAGCTATTTCAGTAGGGTTGTGGTTTTAATTTGCATATGTACCTGGCCCACTTTAGGGGGCCAAGAGAAGTCATAGAGAAAGAAGTAGGGACATAAATGTGAGGAAGGTCTCCAGACGGCCTTGGACCAGCCCCACTCTTCCCTCTATTGGTTAGCTCTCTGTTGAGGCAGCAGAACACCAGAGATAATCGACTTACATGTTGGATTCAGCACTATAAGCCCAAGTCTTAATAAAGAGTAGACCTGTGGACAGAAGCAGCATAGGTGATTTCTTAGAAAGTATTATGTTCCTAAGAGGGAATGGGATCGTTTTAATAGATAGGCAGTGGGCTGCTCACTGTTTTATTAGGTAGTAAAATTTACATCATTTCTCCTTGTGACTGGTCTTGTGACGTGAGCCCCAGGCATTGTTAAGAATTTCTCAGTAATTATTTGTATAGGCCCTCACAGGTTTCTGAGTCAGGCTCTCCCCATACAGGGGCTGTTTGTTAGAGTGGTGGCTTTATTTATTTATTTTTTGTATTTTTGGTATCATCATCATCATCATTATTTTGGTCCTAAAAATAAAAAGTAAGGGTCGTTTTAGCTCATGCTTAGTTAGGTAGCTAGTCAAAACAGGCTTGGAAGCCATTGAAGATAAGCCACATTTCTTCAAAGATGACTTCACCTCAAAGTACCCTGGTAGCACACTAATTCTAAGAAAGAGAAGATAACACAATTACTTTCTTCAGCAGTGAAATACAACAGGAAAGAGGTTTGTCTCCCCTGTAATGGACAGTATCAATTGTCAGTGTGACAGTGTCAAGAATGACCTGAAGACGGAGATGGGTCTTTGGATGTGCCTGTGGTTAGGTTGACCCTGGTTGGGAACACAAATTGAAGTTTACTCACATACTGCATTTCAACATAATGTAAATTATAGCTCCCAAAAGGGAGCCACATCTTACGTTGAACATTAACCCCTCAGGGCTCATTAGCTATTGACCAGAGACTAGAATGCTGCAGGGCCAGAGTCTCATTATAAATCATCTGAGGGTGTCTTTAGTCCTATTAATAGCCACACATCGCCAAATCCTTTGTCTGGCCTTACATCCTTGTGAGTATTACATGAAACCTTAGGAATTGTTAACTTAGAAGACCACTAGCTCCTCCCAACCCTGAAGATAAGGATGCTGCCAGATAACACCCGAGGCCTATAAAAGAGATCTTGTTTTGTTCTAACTGCCTACATGGACTTTCCACAAATGTAGCGTTTTAAACTTGCCTCTAAAATGTATTGTTTTATTATTGCTGTATGCATGATGTCTAGACATGCGTGCCACAGCGTGTGCGTGGAGGTCAGAGGATAGCTTTATGGGGTTGGTTCTCTTCTTCCTCCTCCATGCGGATGATGAGGACGAAAGTCAAGCCCTCAGGCTTCCATGGCAAGCGCTTTTATGTACCGAGCCACTGAGCCATCTCACTGGCCATGGAAAGTGTCTTGATTTATGGCTTTCTTTGAAAAAAATTAATTAAATTATTACCATGATGGAACATGGAATATGGTGACCTTGAGGCTCGAAAGCATAGGAGGCAGTTAGTATCCTGGGAGCTCATTTGATTTGGATGTGCATAGGCATCACCTCTTGTAATAATAATGTACTTGGCAGCACGTACTACACACACACACACACACACACACAGTCCTATCCAAACAATGCCCCCAGCACCCCTTGAGCCCCTATGGCTAGTCATATTCCCATTTATAGGTAATAGTGTTAGTTTTTCCACTCCTAGTAACAATCAAGCTTAGGCAATTTGTATGCAAAGATCTTGCCAGTGTATCTAGGTATGAAGAATAGAGAAGCCTTATCTAGTCCGAACTTGTACTTGTTTTGGGTGCATGCTTAGTGAGGTAAAACTATATTCTCAAGAGCGCTTTCAGGGAGAAGTCGTATTTCCCACCTTATGCCTATGCAAATATTGATGCATATATGATTAAAATGAGATGCATTATAGGAAGGGACATGCCCAGTAGGAAAAATAAATATATGACCTAGTGTTTGCTAACTATTTGTTATTCAGAGCTCTCACTCATGTGACCAGCTGTCAGTTTGGACAGGGTATCATCTCTCTATAACCTCAATGATTGCTTTGCTCAGAATGAAGTCACCTTGCTCTGTCAAGTTGACATGAAAGTTAGCCAGCACAGCCTCTTTCACAAACTATCTTCTTTCCTGTTATTATCCATGCATCCCTGCCCAATTCCTTATACATGAGCACAAGGATGTAGAAATGAGTCCCCTCACCCCCGACTCAAATCTGTGCCTGCAACATGAATATATTCCACCACTGCTTGAGCCCAACAATTTCTCTCTCTCTTCCTTTAAACTCTCCATCCTTTGCCACACACTTGATTCAAGCCTCCCTCCCATTACTATGTTACATACCTGGCTCTCTCCCAGGTGTGAAGGCCTTAAACTTTCTAACTACCTTCTAGCTGCCAGGGGAGCTACCTCAGAAGCTGCCACACAGGAATCCTGGTAGCCTCCCATTTCACATCCTTGTCACTAAGTTTCCGTGGGGCTTGTGTGTGTGTGTGTGTGTGTGTGTGTGTGATCCCCAGTGTCATCAGAGTGATGTTCCGTGGGAGGTAAGAAGGCAGTTTGGTTCAACACACTTAAGTAGCGGGTGTTGGTTCAATCTTCTGTAATATGACTCAAGTGGTTTATTGTAGGTGTACCTAGGCACATCTCAACTTGACAAAAACTGTTCTGGTGATAATTAACTCAATCCCGTGTGCACAATGAAACATGAATCTGCTTTAGAAACAAGGTAAGTTAAATAAAGATCAGATGTGGCAACACTGAAACTGTAAACTACACGTAACCCCTTCCAAAAAGATAGGTTCTATAGATTGACTTCGAAAAAAAATAGCTCATAATAAGGGTCTGGGGAGGGTCTGGTGTGGTCTCCCAACCGTACAGATAGCTCAAATGTCACCAGGTTCGAATACCTGTCCACTTGCAGCCTTCTGGGCACAAAGCTGGCGTTGCAACCCTTCTCTTGGAGAAACAGCACTGTGTCCTAACATTCCAGATTCCCCGAGCACCTGTCAGTGGGCTCAGCACCTCAGTACTTCCTACACGTGTGAACTCTGCCAGGTGAGGACTGACACATAATGCGGGTGGTTTGGAAATGGGCATTCCCCTTAGGGAAGAGGATAGCAAGAAGCCGATTTAGGGGCTTGGGTTTCCATGGGAGCAATTTTAAACATGGCAAGTGCTTACAACCAAGGGGTAGTGGTATAGACTTCTGAATTGGAAACTTAAGGGTTCTTTGGGAAGTCAGTTGTGTTGGATGGTGTTTTTCTGGGACAAACACGTAAAGGGAGTATTTTCCTGAAGTGGACACAGATGAAAGGCAAAGGAAAACTCATGAGGGAACATTTTGCTGAAGCGGACACAGGAGAAAGGATGCTCTGATAAAGCAAGCACTCAAAAGGACACATGATGCAGAATTCTTTGCTGATGACACACGTGTGTTGGTCCGCCTTCTTCTGTGTAGTTGAGCTCAACTTGTTGGGACTCCATAGAGAGAAGAAACTTCTGGTGGTGTGTTGGTAGCTTTTGCTGTTTCCGAGGACTCAGGCTGATTGGCAGAGTGATGTCAGCTGAGACTCACCAGACAGTCACAGAGGCTGAGCTAGG
This sequence comes from Mus pahari, assembly GCF_900095145.1. Lineage (NCBI taxonomy): Eukaryota > Metazoa > Chordata > Mammalia > Rodentia > Muridae > Mus > Mus pahari. The sequence goes on from NC_034602.1 coordinate 21,135,936, forward strand.
CTTGCTTATAGAGCTTGCTGGGCAACCCTTGTTGGTTTTGAGTCTTCGATGATCTCCACTGCAAGAAAGAACTTTCTGGTTCCTTCTGCTGACTTGAGCTGATTCAGCTGAGGCTAAGCTGTTCCTGCTAGGTAGCGCGACACTGCTGCTGTTTCGAGTTTGCTATCTCGACAGTACTCAACTGGACTGCTGGTGTATCCACGAAGTGTTTGCGAGGGGATCGAGCTGCCTCTGCTGACCTCTGAACTGAACTGTTGATTTCCTGACAAGATGGGATTTGTTCCAAAGAACAATTTCTAAACACTTTCACACTTTGCTTTCATTTTTCCTGCCTCTGGTGGGCGGTGGGCTAGAAGGGAGGTTAAAGCATTTAAGAACCATCATTAAAAGTAGAATTTGAAAAAAAAAAAAAATCACAGACTTCACTGCTCTCATGGTGGTGTTGCCCATCCAGTGGACTGCGCGTGAGCCCAACCCTACCGCCTCAGTAAGAACATCGTCTTTCCCACACGTGGGGTATTGGTTTCAGGGTGGTGGTGGTGGGGTATCAATAAAGCTTTCTGACACTCTTACAAGGAAATAGAAGTAAGTCACCATGTTGGGGAAGTCTCTGAGGTACCTGGTTCAGTTTGATGATAATTTGTCTTCTGAGCAAAGACAGACCTCATCTTTACTTTCCTTGTCTGGCAGAACCAAGTGTGGGATGAGGGATCCCCCAGGAACTGCAAACACAGCCTGACTGGCAAGCTGGCACTTTGCATAAAGACATGTGTAGTGTCTCCAAGTCTCCAGCGAAGTGAGAGATGCTACCCACAAAGCCCTCTGGGTGGGAAGGTCTCTAACAGATGACCCCCCCCCCCAGCCTTCTTGGAGATCTGTGGGCTACTCAGTCCCATTTTAGGGCAATTTATTTTCCTGCTTTTCTCATGAGATGTCTTGGTGCCAAGTGACCCTAATTCCATTCCCTGTGACTGGCTGGCTCTGGCAAACATGACAGCCCTTCAAAGATATGTCATTATCCCATGACAAGCAAGAGGTTTCTTTTACCCATCTCACCTGAAAGCTGGAGTGCCAGGCTCTTCCCAGTTCAGAGCCTCTCTTTTCTTCCTCACAAAGCAGGCAGTTTTCAGAAGCCTGTCTATAGCGTCCTCTTGGGTTAAGTGAACATTTGAGAACAGCAACAGGACTTTCTGTCATGTGATTTTTTTTTTAAAAAAAACCATTGAGTTGGAAAGAACGAGGGAAAATGTTTGACAAGTTTCAACTATGAATTTTTTTATGACCTGTTTCTGGAAAGGATTGACTCTGAAAGCGGCCAGCGAAGTTAACTCTGAGGGCTACATCTGCCAGGAAGAGGCATCCAACAGGGAGCCCGGGGCTCCGTGCTCTCCATTTCATTTTTTTTTTTTATTACTTTAAAATGACTTAAAGATTTATTTTGTTTTCAAACTAAGTGTGTGTATATGTGTGTGTGTGGGCACGTACGTGTGAGTGCGGTGTCGGTGGAGGTGAGAAGAGGGTTATTGGATCCCCTGGAAGTAGAGTTATAGGTGGTTGTGACTTGCCTTGAGTGGGTATGGGGACTGGACTCAGGCCATCTGAAAAGCAGTCTGCTTTCTGAGCGATGAACCATCTCTCTAGCCCTTTCTTACATTTGGTTTACCCTATGTGCATGAGTGTGTATGTGGGCCAGGGACTAGACCACATATGAAGGTCAGAGGACAGCCTGTGGGAGTCTGTTTTCTCTTTCCAACACACAGGTTTTGGGGATTGAATTCAGGTCACAGGGTTAGTGATAGTATCTTTGCACATGGATCCATCCTTCTGACCCCCACCTGCGCTTTCTAAGCAGCCAATCAGGGTCTCAAGGGACTCTGCCGCCTGTGAGGAAAAAGGAAAATCACACAACCAGTGGACTCTGCATTAGCAACCATCATTGGTGAATATGACGGAAGCCAGCCAGTACAACCACTCAGTGGAATAGCGCAATAACCAAGTATGCTCTGAGCTCTGCATGTGACACAATGGCAGCTCCATCTCTTGTGTGCCCATCTTACGTCTCTTGATTGTGAAAGGGAGACAAAGGTCATTTCTTGTATGGAGCAAAGGTCAGGGAGGGGGCAGAAAGCAGTGCCACGTCTTGGCTAATGCCTCTGACAGCATCTGGGGCCACTGTCTCATCTCACAACCCATTGGTTACAGAGGTCGAATGGCAGCAGCTTCCTCTCAGGTTTCAGAAGCAGAGCAGTGGGGCAGTGACCCTGAATCATTTACACAGAGTGGGCGGTGAGTTTATGTAGACAGTATTGTGCTCTTACATGGGTCACTACCTGAAAATCCAACCTGAGTAGACTGGATAATGGGGGGAAAAGGAGACATAAAGCAAAAGGCATGGGGAGAAGACAATGATCCCCACCCCCAATCCAGCTCCCAGTCTTGTTTTGTGTACTGTTTGCCCAGGAACTGATCTAATCACTCTAGCCTTGCTATGATGATGCTCAGTTTGGCTTGAAGTGCCTTTGTTTGATGCCAGCTACCAGCTACCTTAGCCTCAGACATGGTGTTGGCAAGATGGGGGGGGGGAGCGTCTGGCATCCACTCAGCTTCCACCTTCTCCACAATGGCACTCACTTTTCCCAGAAGATGAAGTCTTGTTCTTATTGGATACTGTCATGCTGGGTCCATCTGTGTTCGAGGAAGTGACCAGATTGGCCAGGTTCAAGTCACCTCCACTGGAAGCAAGAATTCAAAATGGCAGAAGAGATCTCCAAACGATATGTGAGAAGGGCGGACGCACACATGTGAGGAGACTCACCAGTCTTCTGAGCTCCTGAACTGACGTGAGCCATACGAAACGGGTCAGCTAAGTTGCAATGCATTTATATAAAGAAAAACCACACACACACACACACACACACACACACACACACGCAC
>NC_034602.1:21138896-21147551 GCF_900095145.1 Mus pahari
CACACACACACACACACACACACACACACACACACAAAACCAGCTTTGGACTATTCTAACAATATATCTTTTTGATTGCATGTGAGGAAGCCTGGTGCTAGCTGTTTCCCATTTGTTTTGGGTATATCCTTATCATAATCCTCACAGAGCTACAGCTGTGCTTGGCCACTGGCATCCCCACCCGTTCCCTGACTATTGCTGAGTGTCTAGATCATATCTGCTGAAACTTTTCTGGGCATGCCCAGATTGTTTTATGAAATGCTCAGAAGTGGCACTTGGAGGAAACAGTCAGGGAACACATAAGATTCTAGGCAGTGTCCGGTTTCCCGATATGCACTACACTCTAAGGTTGGAGGTCAAACGCTTTGGGGAGGGAAGGAGGGAACTAGGGAAGGAAGTGAAAGGAGTGAACTGGCCCTTTGTGGAGAATCTCATTGTTTCGTTTTGTTTTGTTTTCTTTTCTTTTCTTTTCCCAGTTTGCTACTCAAACTGTTTTTTCTTTAATTGAATTTTTCATGCAATATATTCTCATCGTGCTTTCCCCTTTCCCAACTCCTCCCAGATCCTCCCCGCTTTTCCATACCTTTTCTTTCTCTCTCTCTCTCTAAAAAAAAAAAATCAACCACAGGAAACAAATACCCACAAATGAGTCCCCACAGAATCAGAAACCAAAACACACAACCAACAGACCATTAAGACGAAGAACGCTTAAACAAAGCAGTGTGAGGCAAAAAGTGTTCACAAACACCATTGAGTTCGTTTTTGGCCATCTACTGCAGGATGTGGAGCCTACTGGAGGGCGTGGGGTCTATTCTGAAGTATGGCTAATATACCCAGTGAGACTCCACTGGAATATGGCCCAGTATATACCCAGTGAGACTTCACTGGGGAGCAACTTGATTGTCCTTTGCAGCGGTGCCAACTGCAGATAGCCTCTTGGTTAGCGGTGGGAACATGTGTCCACTTGCCCCTCTCAGCACCAGGATCACATTGGGCTTGAACACGTAGGTGTCAAACATGCTGCCATAGTCTCAGTGACATGTGCACACCAGTCCCGTTGTGTCTGAAAGACACCATTTCCTTGGTAACATCTACACCCTCTGGCTCTTCTATTCTTTCTGTCGACTCTTCCACCGTAGCTCCCTAAGACCTGAAGGATATCCACACTGTCCAGTTGTGGGCTTCTGTGTTAGTTCCCATCTCCTGTGGGAGCAAAGAGAAGCCCATCATGAGAGGAAGAAAATGACAAAGACAGACAGGGTGTGTGGAGGAACAAGGAATATGTTAGAAAAATGCCACAGCCCCTCATCGATCGTGACTGTCACTTGTGCATAATCATTTCTTTTGTTGGAACACATCTGAATTCTCCCATGACTGCCCAGCGCTCACTCAATACTGGTTGAACACATGTGACTGATGCTTCCCCATAAACACCCATGTGTCTTTAATATTAAATTAAATAGTGATATGTTTGAAATGCTTCTACTGGCTTCCTTTTCATTATAGCAAAAGGCGTTTTCTTACATTATTTACCCTACAAAGGCAGAATAAAATAGAGAGCAGTGTCCGTTAGGTTATGGAGTTTCTGCACTGGTGATGGAATTCGTCTGCCTTGCAAACACCCATGGGAAGCCTGCTGTTCCCTTCTTCCATGTCTCTGCTTCCCCTATGGTTTTTCATAACTGAGTATGATCAGAGAACTGAGGTTTGAGGCTACTTGATAAAAAAAAAAAAAACAAATATGAGGGAAACAAGAAGAATGAAAGAAATACAAAAGTTAAACTCAAAAGTGTGGTTTGTGGAGGCTGAGCCGTGGATATTAACATGAGTTTTCGGCAGGCCTTCAGTGTGACTATCTCCAGAACTGTTGGCCCAGTTGAAGGCCCATGGGCTCCCCACTTCTTCCTCTGGGAGAAGGCATCTCTGTTCTTCATCTGTCTGCTCACATTCAGCGTGACTCCCTGGCACATGCAAGCATCAGAAGACTCCTGGAACAAACGTGCTCAACCCAGTGACATGGCACTCCACCGAATTTCACAGTGACTTGTGGCTCGCATGCCCTGTCACCCTGGAGACACACACTTGTTACTGCCATTGTCCCTTGGGAATGCCACATCCCAGGAGTTGCTTTTGTTCTTTGCTTGGTTTCCTTCAGCTAACACACTGTGAGAGTGGGCCTGAGTATCTCATCCTGCTGCAGACAGAGCTGCCGTGGGAAGGTGGCCACACTTTCTCCGTTGGCTAGTGAAGTACCTTGTAGACAGCAGGTGGGGTGGTTGTTCAGACTTTAGTCTTAGAATCTGTATTGCTCAACTCCTGTTCTGAAATAGATGCGTTGTTTTGTTGTGTCGTGCTGTTACATTGATCTAAGACTTCCAGGTGCTGGGGGATTCTTCATGGGGGTCTTTAGAAGCAAGCCTTAAAAATATATATAAGATAAAGAGTTGTTTTCTCTGTGATGTAAACAAGAAAGACAGTGTGAAGGGCAGGCTTGCTTCCTCCCCCCCCCCCCCCCCCAGAAGCTCACTACATTTTTCGTTGCTCCAGGATTGGCCTGATTGGGTCGATAAGGAGATGAAGAAAGGACAGACACACAGACACACGCACAATCTGTGATTAGGTGAGTTGTGCAGACTCTGATGGGGCCACACAAATTCTACCAGGTACAAAGGTAGAACCTCAATGTGTTCATTATGAACTACACGGGAGAGTTAGCTAGTCTTGGTAGGAGGTCTCTGCAGGGAGCAAACTCAGGTGATAAGCATCCAGAGTCAAGAAACTGCAGTTGCTAGTTTTTGCCATCAATAATTCATAAAAACTCATAGTTAAACCAGATGAGGTCTTGGCTATCCCTCTGAGCCTCTCCTAGCCATACAGGGGATTCCATTTGATTTAGAGCAGAATTCTATACATAACAGTTATCAAGCAATTCAGTTATTCAAGTCACGGTTCTAGCTGATCCAGTGTTCTCAGCAGAGAAGGAATTTGGGGGTCTGGGAATCACTACCCAAACCATGCAGACACCAATCTCAGTCAAATAGGGATGGTTTATTGAACAACACACACCAAGACTGATCGGTAGGGGCCACATGTCAGACTTGGGAGATGACCATGATGTTGAGTCAAGATGCTATAGGGCTTTTTAAAGTCCGAGATTTCAAACATCTTTGCCAAGCTCTTCAGTCAATGGGAATTTAGGGATAGGGGACTTCCTTAGAAACATGCCTTTGTTGTACACTTATCCTGCTCCCATGGGTTGGGGTACTCAACTGTGGCAGGGGACTTGCCTTGCCTAGCATTCATATCTTAACTTGTCAACCAGGATGCCAGTTGCCCATGTACATTTCTCTTTCTTCCAAGTAGGATGTCAGGTCCCAGGGAGGTCTTGGGAACTTAAACTTTACTTGACCCCCGACTCAAAATGGAAGTCCTATTCCAAATAGTTTCTTGTATTGATGCAGGTGTCCTTCTTATGTTGGGGTCCATCCCAGGGGCAGGTTATAAAAGCAAATACCATAATAAGTTCATATACAGGTTTAGGAAGTGCTGGTGGGTGGGTGGTTTGGGTCCGAGCTTATTGTGGGTAACTGTACAAAGCAGTTCTACTGACTTCTATTGTGATTGGTTTCCAAGGGCACAGAACATAACAGGATATGTAATCAACCTGGGCGTGAGAAAGTTTCCTAGTAACAGCAGAAACAGCATATGAGAAAGTTTCCTTACGATGTTAGTAACAGAACAAAAATGGCAGGCCAGCCAGGTAACAGTTTCCTAAGCCTTATCACTCCATCTAGACCTTAACATTTTACTTAGGCCGTAACAAGGAGGTGACCGTGCAGTCCGAGAAACCCTGGGACCCGAATGCAAAGGCAGGAGCTGGGTAATGATAGGAGGAAGCTAGGAAGGAGGAAGTTCTTGAGCATGGGGCTCCATCCTAGTGCTTCAACTAGAGAAGAGATTCAGGTAGACGTATGCCCAGGAACTGTAGTGGCCCATGACCCCTTAGGAAACTCATAAGCTTTCTCTGGATGCACACTATCCATGGACATGCCTATTCCTGGATGTGTGCAAAGGCAACAGGACTCAGCACTGGCCCTTTCAGTGACATCAGGACCCCAGTCCTCAGGACCGATCGATGGAAAGTAAAGGCCCTGGCCCCTTGGCAGCTTTGCAGCGGGCTCGAGGTTGCAAAACAGAGCACACTCGGGAAGCTGTGCCTCTCCCACCTTTCTTTTTTTCATTGTAAACAAAGAAATTGCCAAAATAGAAACTCTCTCCCGCTCTTGTCCTTTCTGAGAGTGATAATGTGGACGATCCATCATTTTTTATTTTGTGTGCTGAGTGACTGTGGAGAGATGGATACTCCTCTCTCTGTTGGCCAGTGTACTCTTGTCCCCATCAGCAATCACATCTGGCACCTCCGAATGTTTATTTCAACTTCATAATTAAAGAAGAATGTTAAGTGTGCAACTCGAGTCTAGTCTAACTGCTGGGAAGAGCATGGATAATAAAACCCCCTTGAGGAAAGCTTAGAGAGGGAAAGGGGAAAAAAAAAGCCCCATTTACAAATAACAAATTTGGAAAAAACCCCAGAGCATTTTGGTTTAGGACACGTGCAGCTTTCTTAGATGTCCTTCCTATTTATTTATTTATTTATTTATTTATTTATTTATTTATAAGAAAACAAAGGTCTTGTGCAAAATGAACAAATGGAATCAACTGTAGCGTGATTTCAAGATAATCATTAAAAACCAAACAAGGAAAAAGGCACGTGGAGACAGTAGGTGAGAGGATATGACAGTCTATATTTTTTTAAAGCGACGGATGAATAAATGTAAAAAGGGATCCTTGTCACTTCCCCTATGCCCACTTGTGTCAGACACAGAATCTTAGCCCAGGATTTTCTAGAGAGCCCACCACTATCTCAGTGAGCTCTATAGCAACCAGGGATGGTCCTTGTCTTAGGACTGTCCACCAGGAAGCTGGGGTGATCTTCTACATCACAGGCCTACTGGGCATGCAGCTTAAGTTCATCTCTTTCCGTCTCTATTCTCTGTCTCTGTCTCTGCCTCTGTCTCTGACCTTCCCTCTACTTCTCTGCTTCCCTCCCCTTAATCTCTCTCTCTCTCTGTTTCTTTGTCTGTCTCTGTGTCTCTATCTCTGTTTCTGTATCTCTCTCTTTCTCTCTCTGTGTGTATGTGTATGAATTTGTAGCATGCCTTCTGTGTCTGTCTGTCTGTCCATCTGTCTGTCCGTCTGTCTGTCTCTCTGTGTGTATGAGTTTGTAGTGTGCCTTCTGTGTCTCTGTCTCTGTCTCTCTGTCTCTCTGTCTCTCTGTCTCTCTGTCTCTCACTCGCTCTCTCTCTCTCTCTCTCTCTCTNCTCGCTCTCTCTCTCTCTCTCTCTCTCTCTCTCTCTCTCTCTCTCTCTCTGTGTATGAGTTTGTAGTATGTTTGCCTATACCAGTCTGTTCTGCTGTAGACAGTTCCATGCAGTTATGGTTGCCATGGAGGGAGCAGGCACCATGACTGAGAGGTGGCCTCAGGCTTCCAGGTGATGTGGAGCAGGAGGACTTTGGTGTGATGCTACTGAGGTCTAGAGCTCAGTCCAGGGTAGTGATTTGTCTTACGTGTATAGCCCAGGTCCTTGTAGAGAGATGCCCTGAAACCCTTGGGGAGGATATCTTAAGGAGGTTACAGGCCTGGGTTGGTGGTGCTAACACATACATTCAAAGGATGATCTTAGCTGTGCATGTCTCTGTCCTACTTTATAATATTGGTGTTGCCTGGTGAGTGAGGATCGCAAGCTCCACCTGTCAGAAAACCAACCACCCTCCCTCACCCCCAAGGGAAAGACTGGATAGACACCTTTATAACCAGATTATAATGGAGAACTAGGAGACTTAGGAAAGTTTGCTAATGGGCTAACTAAAGTCGTTTATAGGTGATTGTAAAACCCACTGACCTGTGACTCTGTCTTAGGGAAGCCTCCACTAATGCCCTCGGTTGTGCTTGTTTTTCTTCCGAGCACTTCTTTTCCTCTTCACACAGCAGGACCCTGTTCCACATCCACAGAGGGCAGGCTTTATGCAGGTGTGGGCATTATGGGCACATTTTCCACTATTCTTATTACTACACTGCAGACCTTTGTGAGGTCAGCTTCATTTAGGATTATCATACATTTCTGATGATGATTCTCTTTGACTTTGGACTTCTAGGTGAAGTCCTTATCCTCTTGCTGGGTCTCTAGTATCACCCAGGTCTGACTTAGCCACCAAGGAAGGTCTCTCTTTTCTGCTTTGTGGGTTAAGGTCATCACACATAGCAGAGGTGTGGCATGTTAGAGCCTGGGAGTTTGAAGTGGGGGGGTGGCATGAGCTGACTATTATCATTCTGCTGGTTTTGAGTAAATGTCTTAATGCAGAGATGGTTCTCTGGTGGCACACATGCGTTTAATCCTGGTATGGAGTTCATTTGAATTTTGAGAATTTAGGAATATCCCATTTGTCTAAGGGTCTGAGTGGCTTCACACACATTTGAATCAGCCTGTTGACTGTTACAGAAGGATTCTCTAGGATTTTGATAAACATTACATCAGATCTGTATACCAGTTTAGGGAGACGATCATCTTAACCCAGTTTTAGAAAGATCCAATAATGAGCATCCAAGTATTTTAAAATCTTTATTATTAAATTGTTGCTAGCATATACACAAAATTGATTTTTGCAATTCTTTTAAACTAGCTTAGTTTGACAGTTCCATGAAGTTTCTTAACTTTTTAAAAAAACGCGTTTCTGGCAAAATATCTCTTCAATAAATACAAATCAATGTCGGCTATTTCTTTATACTTTGAGATTTTCAGTGAATTATAGTCTTCACCTGTATTTCCAACTTTAACAGCTGGGGCTGTCCGCTCTCTTTTGCGGCCCATCAGTTGTCATGGAGACTGAGACGAGCTACTTCTATGCTTAGGATTACTACATCATCTTGGTGAAACTATTCTTTACCATTACGCCATAATGTATGCGGAGAGTGGACGCTCCTGTTTTCGGCCTTGATTTTTCCTGTGGGGTTCAAGTCATAAGTCCTGTCGTGGCCGGCACGATTTTTCTGGAACCCCTCTCTTAGCTTTGATAGGTTTTATTGATTGTTTTCAAGACCTAGATTGGTCGTTCTCATTGTTTTTATGTTCAATTTCCTGTATTATAATTTGTATTTTCTTCTTTTCATTTGATTTGGAGTTATGCCTTTTTTTTTTTTCTAGATTCTTTATGGAGAAGCTTAAATGTTTAAATTCTTGCTTCGAATCATATTTCTTATTTTCTTTTCTTCCCTCCTTGCTTTTTGTCCTTTCTAGTGCCAGGGATTGAACACAAAGTCCCCTGTGTTCTAGGCAAGCACTCTGCTGCTCGGCTGTATTCCTAATCTTCTTTGCAGTTTGAAGTTCGCTTCCCGCCTGGGCTTCCATGCAGCTGAGTTACAGGCTTGCACGATCTGATCCGATCGGGCCTCACTCTGATTTTCTGACAAAAGTATTTTCTACCGCTAGCTTTCCTCCAAGTAGTGCTTTGGTAGATATTAGCAAGTCATTTGCATTCCATTCAGAATGATTTCTAATTTCCCTGAAGGCTTCTGCTTTGACCATGTCATTTAATTTGTAAATACTTGGGGATTTTCCCAGATTTCCTTCATTTTTGATTTTTAGGTCAATTCCATTTTTTTGTTAGGGACCCAATTTGTACAGTTGAACTCGATGGCATTTGGGGCTGCTTTTTTTCTGGGACTGGAGGCACTGTGTGGTGGTGAATCTTCCTGAAGCGTGTTTTCCTCTGAGAAATAAACTGCTTCCTAAATGCCTTTCAGTCTGTGTGTCTATCAATGACTGAGGGAAGACTATTGGTATTTCCAACTTTAACAGCTGGGGCTGTCCGCTCTCTTTTGCGGCCCATCAGTTGTCATGGAGATTGAGATGAGCTACTTCTATGCTTAGGATTACTACATCATCTTGGTGAAACTATTCTTTACCATTACTTCATAACCCTATCTATCCCTGATCATTTTTGTAGTTGGTGTTCTGAAGTTGACTTTCCTAATATTAACACAGTCTACATAGCTTTGAATATTTGTTACCTGAACATTTTGTTTAGGGCTAAATTTTAGACCTGGAGAAAAGTTGACTGTTTTTCACACTTTATTCTTCTTGTCCTTTTTCTTATTGCAGAATTGAGCCCAGAACATATTGTAAGCATGGTCCTCATCATTTCCTAGTCATTTCTGGCCTGTGAAAGTGTCTCGGTCTTTGTTTTAAAGCTATTGACAGCTTTGAAAATGCTTGTCTAGAAGTTTAAGGAATATCCCTCATTTAAATCTGTATGTTTTGTTTGTTTGTTTGTTTGTTTGTCCAAGACAGGGATTCTCTGTGTAGCCCTGGCTGTCCTGGAACTCACTCTGTAGACCAGGTTGGCCTCCAACTCAGAAATCTGCCTGCCTCTGCCTCCCAAGTGCTCGGATTAAAGGTGTACACCACCATGCCTGGCTCCTTCTCCTCCTCCTCCTCCTCCTCTTCTTCTTCTTCTTCTTCTTCTTCTTCTTCTTCTTCTTCTTCTTCTTCTTCTTCTTCTTCTTCTTCTTCTTCTTCTTCTTCTTCTTCTTCTTCT
>NC_034602.1:21147562-21169168 GCF_900095145.1 Mus pahari
CAGATGCGTGACCCTCCTCTCCAGCCCGCACTCTCCCCGGCAGTGCAGCAGAGCAAAGATCATGGCTGCATCTTGATGTAGATCAATTCCCAATTTTCTGAGAAGCTACCATATTGATCTGAACAGTGATATTTATAACATTACATTTGAGTGGCTTTTTATTTCCATATTTATTCATGTAAACTTTATATATTAATAAAATTAATTTATGTATGAATTTATATATTAATAAAAGTAAAAAAGTACAAATTTGAGTTCAGTAATTCTTTATATTTGGATCTATTGTGAAATAATGACTGCAACTGAATTAGTTAGCATCTCTGTCACTCACTCTTCCTTCTATGGAGTAAGTTTCTTGCAGATAGCATAGAACCCAACTATCCTTCCGCATGCTGTAAGTGATGATTTTGTAGTTGACACAGCTGACTCTGGATTAATCATTTTGCTTGTGTATTTGTCTCTTCCAGGTTTTGTTCTGGTTATTTCTCTGTTCCTTCTTTTATGAATTCTGTTACACTGTGCTTTTAGAGTGACTTTAAGTATTTTCTATTGGCTTTTGAGTGATAGCTTGTGTGTGTGTGTGTGTGTGTGTGTGTGTGTGTGTGTGCGTGCGAGTGCACACATGTGCCTGTGTGTGTGTTGTATCATTGCAAAGAAGTAACCTACATGTTAATTTCTTACCACATAGAAGGTCCTTGAAGTGAAACATAGAGACTGTGCAATGATGTTGGGGCTTTGCTCTCCCTACTAATGTGACTGCTGTCATGAGCAGTGTTTTCTTTTAGTGCTTAGTGGTCACATACAAATTCAACATCATGAAAGAGGAACCCTGTCTATACAGTTTACTAAGATAGTTATGATTTCTGTCTTTCTTCCTTAAAAGCCCACGTTTCCCTTGATGCATGAGGAGCCATCTTCAGTGTATTTACAAAATATTTTAATTGAATTTTATTTGATATGCACAGATGTTCTGTGCATATGTGCACCACGTGCATGCCTTGTGTCTACTGAGCCCAGGAGAGGACCTTCGGATCCTCTGGACCTGGAGTTACAGATTGTTATGAGCCTTCATGTGGGTGCTGGGAATTGAACCCATGTTCTTTGGAAGATCAATCAGTGCTTTTAACTGCTGGGCCATCTCTCCAGCTTCCTTTTCTTCAGTGTTTTAAATGCATTTTTATTCACAAATTTTGTGAGTGCTTAGCTATCAGAGAATGTCTTTGTTTTTATTTTCTTTCATTCCCCAAGGATATTATTATTGTATGTAGAATTTCTTTTCTTACAATGCACAAAAGTTATTGTTCTTTTGGTCATTTGTGTTCTGATGAGAAGTCTGTATTTATCCACATTGTCATTGCCCTGTCTGTGGTCCATCCACAGCTTCCTGTTCATTTCAAGTACTTGTCTTTGGCTTCTGGAAGTTGGATCATGATATGTGAGGCCTGGTTTCCTTGGAGTGGATCTTCCTTTGTGTTTCCTGGGCCTGTCTGTATTTGTATACATTCACCTTTCATTAAGGGTATGAGCTTTAGCTAATATTATGCTCAATGATCTTTAGCCTTAATTTCTGTACACTTCAGTGGTGAGTGAATGGCTGTGATGAGCCCAGAAGTGTTGCTCTTTTCTGAAGACCTGCTTCATTTTTCTGTGTCCTTAATGCTCTTTCATTTCTTCTGCTCTGCCCTCTTTCACTGATTTTTCTTCTGTTATTGTTATTCTGTAGCCAAATCCAGGGCAGCTTGCATTTTAGATTCTGCCCTTTGCAAATTCTAATATTTTCCTCTTAGATTTTTTTTAGGTAGTTTTTATTTGCTGTTGAAAAATTGTATCTATCATTTGTGTCAAGAATGTTCATTTTTAATCTTTTCAGTAGTGAGGAGAGGAGCTGATAGCTTCGACATCTGGACAGACTATTTTGAAGTTGAATCTAGGTTGCCCTTTCCTTTAAGAATTGATCATATTTTCCTGGTTCACATATATCAAGCAATTTTGGATTGTACTTTTGACATTTGAGTATGAATCTTCTTGGATGCCATTGGAGAATGTTGATGGTTTTGCAATTGGCTCACTACAGTCCCCACATCAGTCCTTCTGTGAGTGGCAGGTTCAATGTCAGGACAAACTTTTCTGTGATTTATGCACACCACTTGGTGTTTGGCCTGGGATTGGGAGGCACTGATGTCGTAGTTCAGGTTCTGAAACTTATTTGTCCATCAGCCTCATAGGCTAGGAGTTAGCTTTGTCTTTATGTTGGATCTTACGAAGACTGGGCTCTTATTTTCAGTTCAGTTTTTTTATTCCTAGGGACTTCCTTAGTTGGAAGTTTTCCTGTTCCTGAGCACCTCATGTGTGCCTATGTGTGTGTGTGTGTGTGTGTGTGCGTGCGCGCGCGCGCGCGTGTGTGTGTGTGTGTGTGTGTGTGTGTGTGTTTGAAAAGATTATTAGATTGGCTTACAGGAAGTGATCTGGGGAGTTCAATAGTTGCTGTTTCATATGAGAAAGGTCAAGAATCCAGAAGTTTCTCAGTCCATGAAGCTGTGTGTCTTTGAAGTCTCAGTCTGGTGAGGAAAGCTTAGAAGATTCCTGGAGAGCCACTGGTGTTCAGTCTATGGTGGAAGCCTGAGGAAAATAGTTTTAATATTAGCAAAGGAATGACAGAGCATCAGGATAGATGATCTTGCCGTCAAGAGTGAGAGTAAGCAGGAAAAAAAAGCAAAGTTTCCCCTTTCCATGAGCTTTTAAATGAGCTGTCACCTGAACATAGCACCCACAGTTAAGGTGGGTCTTCCTTCTTCAAATAATCTGGTTAAGAATCTGCCACATAGGAGTACCCAGCAGCTTGAGTTTTAGTTAATTCTACATGCAATCCTGGTTCCTTTCAAAGTTTTACTTCCATTTTCATCTTTCAGGTCTGCCCAAATAGGTTCCTACAGAAGTGTGAAGACACAGAGGAGAAATAAGATGTCTTAGTCAGGGTTTCTATTCCTGCACAAACATCATGACCAAGAAGCAAGTTGGGGAGGAAAGGGTTTATTCGGCTTACATTTCCATACTGCTGTTGATCACCAAAGGATGCAGGACTGGAACTCAAGCACGTCAGAAAGCAGAAGCTGATGCAGNAGCCATGGAGGGATGTTCTTTACTGGCTTGCTTCCCCTGGCTTGCTCAGCCTGCTTTCTTATAGAACCCAAGACTACCAGCCCAGAGATGGCACCACCCACAAGGGGCCTCTCCCCCTTGATCACTAATTGAGAAAATGCCCCACAGCTGGATCTCATGGGGGCATTTCCCCAACTGAAGCTCCTTTCTCTGTGATAACTCCAACTGTGTCAAGTTGACACAAAGCTAGCCAGTACATAAGAATACCACACAGCTACACATCAGGAAACCTCTCTGTTTTCCTCTCTGTAGAGCTGTAGTTCTCAACCTGTGAATCTCAACCCTCTTTGGGTCAAATGACCCTTTCATGGGAGTCATCCAAGACCATTAGAAAACACATATATTTGCATTATGATTCACAACAGTAGCAAAATTCCTGTTATGAAGTAGCAATGAAGTAATTTTATGGTTGGGAGTTACCACAACACGAGGGACTGTATTAAAGGGTCACAGCGTTAGGAAGAGGAAAACCACTGCTCTAGAGACAAAGGTTTCACCACCAGTGTCAGGTGACTCTGATGTTGTGCTGCTAAGACACGGTAGTCTCAAGATTGGTGGCCTTGGGACACAGGGACACAGGGACACAGACTGAGACAGAGAAAACAAGCAGGAAGCTTCTCTCTATACAATGCATGGGAACTTCCATCTTGAGCCTCTGACATAAGATGCTCTGGAGGTTTTGCCAGTTGTTCCATTACCCACATTCCTGCTGTGTTCTCATCTTAGTCACGCACAGGAGACACGAGTCTAAAGGAAGAAAAAGCAGTGTATTGGTCATTCTTTGAGCTTTAACTCCACTTTTGCAGACTTTCTTTTGCTTTTTACAGAGTTCTTAGGCTATGGCTGTCTGTACCTTGGCCGACATTTTCCCAGCACTTGGTAAAGAGACAGCCCAAAGTGTTCTTCAGGTGTCTTCCTGGAGTTAGAAGACAGAACCTCCCATTTGCTTTTCAGTATAGACTGTATACTTTCTGTGTAGGGTAACTATGCCCTTTGATATATAAAAAAAAGATATGTAAACTCTCTTCTAAAAGTACAACCAGAGGCGCGACTCCCTTTGTCTAGAAGTGGTGTTAGTAAGAGTTGATCAGAAAAGTTTGGTCTTTAAATCTTTTTTGATAAACATTTCCTGTTTGTGGTGGTTTGGATGAAAAATTTCCTTCACAGTATCAGGCATTTGAGACTTCATCTATTGGTGGCCTTGTTTAGGGAGATTTAGGTAGTATAGTTGTTGGCTTGGGTTCAATATCTAGTTTAATATGAGTTATCAAAGGCTTCAACCCCTTCTAGCTAGCCCACTGAACAAGAGTAGGGGAGGAAAGATGGTAAATGGGACAAGGGGATGTGGACCTGTTTAGAAGATGGTAAATGGGACAAGGGGATGTGGACCTGTTTAGAAGTAGTTCTCTGGAGTGATTCCAATTGCCATTTGCCAGGAAACCAACAGTCCAGTTCAATAATATCAGGATACCAAACACGAATCATTAGTGGTGGCACAACTCAGCAGAAATAGCCAGGCCTCTACCAAATCGTCACAAGTCAGTCAGAGTGACCAGAACCGGCTGGGATGCTGGGAGAAGTTCTCTACCATGCCTCTCTCAACAAAATAAAGATCAGCAAAGATGAGAGACCAACAGAGCATTGTAAGTCTACCTATGCAAGCGCATCATCATTGTCCACCGAGTCCTACTTATACTCTCTCCAAACATCACATGTCCTCCCACAGGTCCTGCCCTAGCAAGATACCAAGTGAGTCTGCATCACATGGCACAACCACAAAGTTCTACTTCAGACAGCAGCATTGCTAGAGGAAGTATGTCACTGGGGAGGAGCTTTGTTACTGATTTATAATAAAAGGTTTTGGGTGGATGGGTTAAAAGATGGACAGTCCACAATGTTGTGTCAATGGCTTCTCTGTGCCTAGAGAAACGTCCATAGATATAATGGTAGTTGCTGGGGGAAGGGACACAGAGTACATTGGTAGTCTTGTCTCTTATACAAAGAAATAAAGTGACATTAGTAAAGGTTTGCATGTGGCATCAAAAGATGGTGTATTAGTTACTTTTCCATTGTGTGATACAACATGACTAAGACAACTTAAGGAAGGGAGAGTTTATTTTGGCTTATGGCTCTACAGGGATAAGAGCTCATCATGGCAGCAGGCATGTAAGTCACAGGGGTGGGCTTTGAGGTTTTAGAAGCCCAAGCCAGGTCCAGAGGCTCTCTCTCCTCTCAGATTCTTCTTCAGCACCATGACTGCCTGCATGCTGTCATGCTTCCTGCTATACTGATAATGGACTAAACCTCTGAAACTGTAAGCCAGCCCCAATTAACACTTTCTCTTTTAAGAGTTGCTGTGGTCATGGTGTCTCTTCATGTCAATAGAACATTAGCTAAGATAGTGCTTTTGCACAGAACAAGAAATTGGTTCCCAGGACACACCTGTAAGTGCCTACAACTACAGGTCCAGGGGAAAGGATGGTATTTCAAACTCTAAACTTCATTTGGACCCATAGGGCAGTCCTAGACATAAACCTCTGCTCAGACAAACTTAATAACGGTACTGTGTCTAAGTTTATCTTCTAACAACTAATGAACTGTTGTTGGAAATGTCATTGTAGAAATTCCACTAATACAGTAGAGCTGATGTCATCTATGCTAACCCAGGACCCGTGGAAGCCAAGGGTGCATGATCTTTGTGGAGCAATTATTGTATGCAACATTTGAAATAACAAGGTGTATTTGGTATTCTGCTTTTTGACCTATCAAACAAATAATAATGTCATGATATTAATGTCTTGGGGCCTCTTCTGGTTTGAATGTGCAATGTCCTTCATAGAGCTCATGTTTGACATTTTGTCCCCAGTTGGTGATGCTGGTTTAAGGTTATGAAACCTTTGGGGTAGGAGATTTGGCTTACAGAGGAGAGTCATAAAAAGTGTGACTTTGAAGGCTATAGCCTGATATTGTTCATGGCTGAACAGATTGTTTCTGGATTTGTCAAGATGTGAGGCTCTGCACTGATGGGACCCCACAGCTATGCTTTGCCTTTGCAGTAAACTGTGGTCTAAGCCATAAGCCCAAAGTCACCTTTCCTGCCCTTGACTGTTTCTGTCAGCTGTTTTGTCATGCTAACAGAACAGTGATTAATACAGCTACATTGAGCATCTGGCTGTATAATGTGCATGGAGCAGCTAGCATCAATTGCTGGGCACAGTGGATGTGCTGAGTTTACCTCCTTCAAGGCATCCAGTGGCCTTGTTTATTTCTTGTGGGAGACCCAGGGCTGCTATCAGTACATCCTGTTCTTGTTTTTAGTTCTTTCGTCTGTCCTGGATCTGAATACATCTAAAGGTATGAGAGAGAGCCTCACAGGGGATTTCTGTCTACCATATTATGATAGAAATTGCATGACTATCTGACTGTTTGCAAAAGAATGTTGCACCTAGCATCCATCTCATTCACTCAGGATAGTTCTAACTTTGAACATGTTGGAGTAGCCTGGGAATCTGTTCAGATTTTTCTCTTTCTCAAGACTTCTGGCACTTGCTACTCTGGAGGGAGATGCTCCCAGTACAGCTCCTTGTGAAATTTCAACACCTCAGGTTACAGTCATCTCCTGATTTGTGGAAAAACAGACATCGCCAGTTCCCCCAAGAGCTCTTGCTTCTTTGAACTTGTAGATGAGCTTATCCATCACACGCGGGACAAAGTTCAAATGACCATTATGATCTTTTTTTGTTTCTTCCCAGCATCCCGTTGGCACAGATGGCCTCTGCTTTTGTCCGCAGAGGAGCAGAGCGAGGTGATGGAGGATAGTCATTGTGATCCTATCATCTCAGAATGTGGCTGTTTTCTCAGTCTCTCACCCTCTGCTGTTGTGACACTTGATTTTCATGTCTATTTGGAGCTATCTCCAGAGAATAAATGTCATGTTTTACCCATTTACATAAATAAGACAGAGGAGCATAATAATAATATTTATAAAACCAGAATTAGATCGAAATGTGAAGTGTTTTGTATAAAGTTACACTTGTTCATAGATGAGTCAAGACCAGACTAGTTTTTTGTCTCTTGGTTTGGTTCAAATTTTGTGATATTTTGAACTATAAAGTAGTTACTAGTGGATTATCTTCCATCTTTCTGTATTCCCCTCTTAAAATCTATGTCTTGGTAGTAGATATTGTAGTGATATAGGCAAGAGAGATACTTGTCAACCTGATGAAGCGTAGGAAGTTGTATTCATATCTCAAAGTACTGACACCCCTGTGGCAGGATATGCATACCTTAAATATATCTCCAAAGGAAGTGTGTATTTGATTAAATCTAATAAAAGTCTCTTCTCCCACTGAAAACACTACATGCAGCATATTAACTTCTGACAGTATGTGGTGGCAGTGACAAATGCCTTTGTTTTAGATTCAGATAATTGCTTTTAACATCAAACAAAGCACATGCGCCTCCCCATATCATATTTAGTGGGACACATAAGTGTCACAACCACCTAACCTGCATGCCATCTAAAACAATGTCACTTCATTCATTTATGTCTATAGTGTGCTTACTAATGAACTAGTGTCAGGTTCTCTGCTCAATGCTGGGGCAAAATGGTGAATAACATAAGACACACTTTTTGCTCTCCTGGACTGCTATGAACGCCCCTCCTCCAGAAAGCCATGTGTTGATC
Organism: Mus pahari; assembly: GCF_900095145.1. Lineage (NCBI taxonomy): Eukaryota > Metazoa > Chordata > Mammalia > Rodentia > Muridae > Mus > Mus pahari. The sequence goes on from NC_034602.1 coordinate 21,155,409, forward strand.
CTCTCAAGCCTAGCGTGGGTGTATGTGGCTGTGAAGCCTCTAGGGAAGCGATGTCATAGGCTGGGGTTCTGATCAGATGGGGTTTTCCTCTTCCTGCTTTTTCTTTTTCATATCCACCTTTCTACTTTTTCTGTGTCTCTCATTTTTTGTCTCTCCTTTGTGTTTGCGTGCAGGTATGTTCTTCTGTGCAACTTCATGTGGGGCAAAAGTTGAAACCAGGTATTTTTTTTTCTTCAGTCATTCTCCACCTTATTTTTTTTTCTTTTTCTTTTTTTGGGGGGACAGGGTCTCTTTGAGCCTGGGATTTGGTTAAAGTTCTTCTCTGGTGAGCTCCTTAGGATATGCTTGTTTTGACCTCTACCTCAGTCCGGGGGTTATAGGTGTGGCCATCACACATGGCTTTTTATGTGGGCCCTGGGGATCTAGGATCAGGTATACATGCTTACAGAGTAGGCGCTTTTCCTACTGAACTGTCTCCTCACTCTCTTTCATTTCATCCTTCATCTTTGCCCTCATTTCTCTTTCCTTCCCTCTCTCCTTTCTGTATTTTATATCATTCCACAATAACGAAGTAAAAACATATCCCATAAAGTCTGTAGAACATCTGAAAGTTAATCTTTCTACAACTTTGGGAGACTTTGCCTCCAAAAGAAAATGAGTGTGGGATTTTGCTCAGTGGTAGAGGCTTGGCTGATAGGTTGGAAGCTCAGTGCTTAAATCCCAGTACTGGGAAAACAAAACCAAACCAATCCATTGTTTTAAAAATTTAAAACCACTAACTCATTTCTAGAGGATTATGGTCTATGCTATGCTTTAGGTTGAAGTGGAAATTTAAGGGTTCTTTGGAAAGTCAGTTGGATGGTGTTTTGCTGGGGAAAACACGTGAAGGAACATTTTTTTTTTTTTAAATGGACACAGGTGTGAAAGGCTCAGGCTGACTCCTGAAGGAAGGTTTCAAGGAAGCAGACACAGGAGAGAGGATGTTCTGGTAAAGTGAACACATGAAAGGACATGCGATGAATGATTCTTTGCTAATGACACACATGTATTGGTCAGCCTTACATTGCATAGTTGGTTGCAATAGTCCAGGACACCAAAATCTTCTGGTGGCGCATTGCAGTTTCTTGTCACTTTCTCTGACTCGGCTGATTGGATGGATGTGCTGAGGCAAGGCATGTGCAGGACATGTGATGTTTGGAGAGTATAAATAGGACTCCATGGAGTGACAGAGACAGAGCTTGGTTTGCTGGTACAGCTAGCTGTGCAACATTTGTGGGTTTCAGTCTTCACTGGCATTCGCTTTCCTGAGAGAGGCACAGCCAAGGCCTTCTGGTGTCCCTCTGGGTCCCTCCTGCTGACTGGAGCTGAAGCCTGGCTGCCTGCTAGGCTGTGCCACCACTGTTGCTAACCTGACTCTACTGAACTAGAGTGTCGGTGTATTTGTGAGGTGTTTGCAAGTGGATTGAGCTGCCACGGCCTGCTCACCTGAGAACTGAACTGCTGATTTCCAGATAGCACAGATAGGAGTTGCTCCAAAGAACTTTTAAAAACAGGCCCACTTCCCTAATATCCTTTCTTTTCCATTACCTCTGGTGGGTGGTGGGCTACAAGGGAGGTTAAAAAGTTTAAGAACCATCATTAAAAGTAAGGTTTTGAAAAAGTTAAAGTTACATTGGGTGAATGAATTGCCCTGCCTTGACCCCATGAGTTATTAGATTCTTAGTTTTTTTCCCCGATTCTTTTTTTTTTTCAAATGATATACCTTGATTACAGTTTCCCCTCCCCCTCTGCTCCTCCTGATTTCTCCCCATCTCCCCTCCCATCCAGATCCACTCCCTTGTTCTCATTAGAAAAGAATTGGCCTCTAAGAGATAACAACAAGACACAATAAAATAAGATAAAAACTCCATTACCTTGAAGTTGGACAAGGCAATCCAACAGAAGGAAAAGAGCCCAGGAGCAGGCACAGGAATCAGAGACCCATTCATTCACGCACTCAGGAGTCCTATAAAAGTACTGCACTGAAAGCCATACTATATACTCCTAGGACCTGACGCAGACCCGTGCAGGCTCTGTGCTTGCTGCTTTGGACTCTGCAAGTTCCTATGAGCTTCGCTCACTTGGTTCAGAGGGGCTCCTTCTCCTGGTGTCTTTCATTCCCTCTGGCTCTCATACTCTTTCCACGTCTTCCTCCTCGGGGTTCCCTGAGCTCTGAGGGGAGGAATTTAATGGATACATGCCATTTAGAGCAGGCGTTCTAAGGTCTCTCTCTCTCTTTCTGCATAGTGTCTGGCTGTGGGTCTCTGTATTTGTTCCCTTTTGCTTCAGCAGGAAGCTTCTCCGATGATGACTGAGTAAAACACTGATCTATGGGTACAGCAGAATTTTATTATGAGACATCTTCTATTTTGTTTTGTTTTTATTGACTACTAGTACTTATTTTTTACCCTAAGTCTCTGGGCTATCTAGTCTCTGGTTCTTGGTCACTCAAGTGGTGTCAGGTATGGGTGTCATCATGTAGCGGTGGCCGTAAGCCAATCAGATGTTGGTTGCTCACTCCCACAAGCTTTGTGCCACCATGGCCCTAGCATATTTTGTAGGCAGGACAGCATTGTAGATCAAGCATTTCGTGGCTGGGTTGGTCTTTATGATTCTCTTTTGCTAGCCTGAAGAGTACCATCCGGTACCGAAAGCACTAGGATGCAGGGGTAAAGGTTCTCTGTAGGCACCAGCTCGACCTTTCCATGATCAGGGAGTTATATGGGTGTTGTCTTCAGCAACAGGGCCTACCTGTCATTTTTTTTGGCAAGCAATCTATTATCTTGGCAATAGCATGGTTTATTTGGAGATTTCTATGGGACCCCTTTGGCTAACAACTCAATTGGATGTTATCCAGTCCTGGTACTGGAAAGCTTTGTTTGATGATAAGAGATGGCCAATTGGGACTTGTCTCTTGATTCTGTCTCCCCCTATTATTTGGAGACTTCATTAGAATTACTTTATATATTTTAGGATGTTTCCACTGCACTAAGTTTCCATACCACCCCTCAAATACCCTTTCATTCTAGCTGTCTCTCTCCTCAATCCCATCTACCTTCCCCCTCTTCACTTGATCCTCCCATTCCTGTCCCCTTCCTTCCCCCCCCCCCAAGTCCCGTCCACCCATAAAATCTATTCCACTTCTCTCTCCCAGGGTGCTCCATGTGTTTCCTCTAGGCCTCTTCCAATATGCCTAAGGGTCTACAGTTTATAACATGGATCAGGTAATTGGATTTTTAATGAGGTGGGCGTTGATCTCTGTGGGGTGTAAAGAAAAAAAATACCTATATTAAAATTTCAAACTGGATGTGGACATAAGACCCTATCCCTAACTCAGAAGCTTTCTCCAATTGATAACTACTCAAAAAAAATTTAGTTTTGTTCAATGGATTCTCACTGGGTATATAAACCACTCTTAAGGGCAGGCCCCATGTCTAATAGTTGAAAGCAAACACAAACTCAATGGCATTTTTAAAGGTTGCTTGTCTTGGAATGTTTTCCTGGGCATTTTAAATTTAATTTATATTTATTTATCTTACAGGTCCTTTATCTATGTATTATGTTTTTTTTCAGTTGTAGGTTTTTATGGTATGTGTGTGCATGTGTGTGTGTGTTGTGTGTGTATGTGTATGTGTGTGTGTGTTGTGTATGTGTGGTATGTGTTTGTGTTTGTGTGTGTGGTGTGGTATGTTGTGTGTGTGTTGTGCGTGGTGTGGTGTGTGTATGTGTGTGTGTGTGTTTCTTATGCTTGGATTTTTTTTTTGTTTTGCTCTTTTTCTTCTGTTTGTTTTGCCCTATCCTGGTTTGTTTGTTTTTGTTTTGTTTTATTTTTTAAATGCCCGTTTGTTTTGCAAGAGAGAGGATGGTGATTCAGATCAGGTGGGAGATGGGGAGGAGTTGGGGGAAGTGGAACTGTAATCAAAATATATTGTAATATTTTGTATGAACTTAACCTATTTTCAATTAAAGTAAAATAGAAAATAAATCACATGCTTGCCTTATAACCAAGCAACAAAAAGAGTACAATTTAATTAACAGCTAGAAAAACAAGTGAAGGTTGGAGATCAGCAACAGCCAAGGTTGACAGCCTGAGAAATAAATCAAGGTCAGTCGCTAACAAAACAAGGCAAAGATAAGCAGAGAGTTCCAGCTCATGACCGTCTCCCTGACAGAGTGAACACCGTGTGATCATTTTTCGGTTGGACGAGAGGAACTTGCATGGCTTTGTCTATGACATGTTCCCAAACTAAAAATTACCCCAGTGTTTGTCCAGTTTCTGTCTCAAATCCTACAAAAGACCTTAGGAAAACATCTTAATACTATCTATCCCTAGAGAGTTCCTAAATTTTCCTTATTCAAATTGACTTTGGGTGACTGTTGATTGTCTGGCATTTTTCCCAAGTCAAGGCCATCTGGATCAGTAGAGAACCCATCACTCTCAAAGACCTACATCATTGGGACATATTATATGTTAACTATAGACTCAAGTGGAATTTGCACCTCCTGGTAGGATGCCTGAACTATAGAATGTATGCAATATCAGCCTACCATCCTCTTGTGGGAGTAATGACCTGAAGTTTACACTGGAAAAGACCAGAGGTTACATCTTTATTCCATGGAAAAGTTTGTGATAAATTAGTGTCTACCATAGGTGAAAAGGAGGAAAAATGAAACATCATGGGTGCAAACATCAACTGTCTATGACATTGGCATTTGATTGGTTACCCTAATCCAATAACTGCCTACAAAGCATTCTTGTCCTCACACCACTACAAATGATGGACTAAGGATAAATAAAGTCCAGAGTCCTTATCATATAACATCCACGACAAGTACCGACTATATACATTTACCTTGTATCTGGGTCCTTGGTAAATTCACTCTAGGAAGGTTGTTTTGTATCTTCTTGAGTTACTTCAATATAGGTGATGTGTCACACACAAATTTTGATACTGTAACTTCTTTTGAATTTTCATGTGTGAGAAATCCCGTTAAAGGGACTAGAGAGAGATGGCTCAGTGGTCAAGGGAACGTGGTGCTCTTGCAGAGGACCCAGATTCGATTCCCTGTACCCACCCAGCTCACAACCATTTGTAACTCCAGTTCTGGGAGATCCGATGTCCTCTTCTGGTCTCAGCAGGCACCGGGCACACATGGGGTACACATATGTACCTGTAGACAAAACATGTATACACATTAAAGTTCTCCTTTGAAACAATTTTTGTTGCAGTTATCAAGGTAGCACATAAATAAAAATACTTGAGGAAAACGTAGAAATACAAAGATGTCCTATGAACTGTGAGTTAACATTGATATTTTGTGGATACACGTTACAAGATTGCTGTGTGTGCGGTGTGTGCTCATCTCTTTGTTCCTTTCCTTTGGCACTGTTGGGGATTTTGACTCCAGGGCTCTGTGCATCCCAGACAGAACTCTGCAGCAGAGATGCATCCTGAGCCCAGTTTAAGATTTTTTTTTTAAAAAGATTTATTTATTTTATTTATATGAGTCCACTGTAGCTGTCTTCAGACACACCAGAAGAGGGCATCAGATCCCATTACAGATGGTAGTGAGCCACCATGTGGTTGCTGGGAATTGAACTCAGGACCTCTGGAAGAGGTCAGTGCTCTTAACCACTCTTAACCACTGAGCCATCTCTCCAGACCTTAAGATTATTTATTTATTTATTTATTTATTTATTTATTTATTGGATATTTTCTTTGTTTACATTTCAAATGTTATCCCCTTTCTTGGTTTCCCCTCTGAAGGCCCCCTCCCCCATCCCTCCCCCCTCTGCTCACCAACCCACCCACTCCCGCTTCCTGGCCTTGGCATTCCCCTGCACTGGGGCATAGAGCCTTCATAGGACCAGGGCCTCTCCTCCCATTGATGTCTGACTAGGCCATCATCTGCTAATGCAGCTGGAGCCATGAATCCTACCATGTGTACTCTTTGGTTGGTGGTTTGATACCTGGGATCTCTGGGGGGGGGGGTACTGGTTAATTCATATTATTGTTCCTCCTATGGGGCTGCAAACCCCTTCAACTCCTTACATCCTTTGTCTAGCTCCTTCACTGGGGACCCTGTGCTCAGTCCCATGGATATCTGTGAGTATCTACTTCTGTATTTGTCAGGCACTGGCACATCCTCTCAGGAGACAGCTATATCAGGCTCCTGTGAGCAAGCTCTTGTTGGCATCTGCAATAGTGTCTGGGTTTGGTGGTTGGTTATGGGATGGATCCCCAGGTGGAGCACTCTCTGGATGGTCGTTCCTTCAGTCTTTGCTCCAAACTTTGTTTCTGTAACTCCTTCCATGGGTGTTTTTTTCCCCCTTCTAAGAAAGATCGAAGTATCCACACTTTGGTCTTCCTTCTTCTTGAGTTTCATGTGGTTTGTGAATTGTATCTGGGATATTCTGAGCTTCTGGGCTAATATCCATTTATCAGTGAGTGCATATCATGTGAGTTCTTTTGTGACTGGGTTACCTCACTCAGGATGATATCCTCCAGGTCCATCCATTTGCCTAAGAATTTCATAAATTCATTGTTTTTAATAGCTGAGTAGTACTCCATTGTGTAAATGTACCACATTTTCTGTATCCATTCCTCTGTTGAGGGACATCTGGGTTCTTTCCAACTTCTGGCTATTATAGATAAGGCTGCTATGAATATAGTGGAGCATATTGTTTGTTTTTTTAAGGCAGGGTCTCACTATATAGCTCTGGTTGTCCTGGAACTTACTGAATAGACCAGGATAGCCCCAAACTCACAGAGATCTGCCTGCCTCTGCCTCCCAAGTGCTGAGATTAAAGCTGTTTGTTATCCAAACTCTGATACTATTGTGGATGCTAAGAAATGCTTGCTGAAAGGAGCTTGATATAGCTGCCTCCTGAGAGGCCCTGCCAGAGCGTTACAAATACAGAGTTGGGTGCTCGTAACCAACCATTGCACTGACCCTCAACCACTGAGAGTCCCCAATGGAGGAGTTAGAGAAAGGACCGAAGGAGCTGAAGGGGTTTGCAACCCCATAGGAAGAGCAATATCAACCAACCAGACCCCCCAGAGCTCCCAGGGACTAAGCCACCAACTGAGGAGTACACATGGCTCCAGCTGTATATGTAGCAGAGTATGACCTTGTCAGGCTTCAATGGAAGGAGAGGTCCTTGGTTCTCTGAGGCTAGATAGATGTCCCAGTGTAGGGGAATCGAGGGCGAGGAGGTGGGAGTGGGTGAGTGGGTGGGTGGAGGAACACCCTCATAGAAGCAGGGGAAGGGGGGATGGAATAGGAGGTTTCTGGGGGGGGGGGACTGGGAAAGGGGAAAACATTTGAAATGTAAATAAATTAAAAAAAGAAGGCAAATGGAAATTTTAGAACAATAAAATTATAACTAAAAATTATAAAATTTTTATATATGTGTATGTTATTACATCTGGTTTAATACTTTTTAGGAGTCCTGTTCTGTGGGGCTGGGAAGATGACTCTGTGGGTTAAGCACAAAAGCTTTTGCGGAAAAGCACAAAAATCTGAGTGCAGATCCTCAGAACCCACAGAAAAGCCAGATATGTAGTGTGTGCTTTGTAGCCCCAGTAGGAGGAGCTGGGAACAGGTAGGCTCTGTCTGCTTGCTGGCCAACCGGTCTAGCCTGAAATGGCAAGCTCAAGTTCAGAGTCTCAAAGAATATGGTAGAGAAGAGCAGGGGCACTGGCTGCTGAGGGCATGGTATCCACACACACAGAGCCACCCCATGTGACAGTGAAGACAGGGACCAGAATACAGGAAGGATGCTCAGTCAGACAGAAACACACCACATGGCAGCAGAGGTGGGGAATGGGCTGCCATGGTAGGGGACCTGGGGGCAAGAGTCATTCCACACAGCATCAGAGGCAGTGAGTAACATGGGGATGACTTATCAAGGCCCCGGAATCTGGAGTGCTGACACAAGCAAAGTTAACCTACAAGGGAGTTGGGAGTTCAGTTCATATAGGGCACACATGTTTCATACCACCTCCCCTGTCAAAGGAAGCTGATACAAAGGACTGTCCTAGGCTTTCGCAGAACCTTGAAACACCACTGAGGGAAAAGTCCCGACCTGAATAGGTCTTCACAGCTGTCCCCTACCTTCCTACAGCTACAGAAATCTTTCCTTTGTGCTTCCTGGCAACCTAAGCCTAATCAGGAATCCCGTTGCTGTTTCTCCTTTTGTCTCTGTCTCCCTGACTTACACACTTAATAATTAACATAGAAATACGCAAAGCATCCGAAGTAACTCTCTAAAACTATTTCTTCAACCACGAATGGTGGCACACGCCATTATTTCCAGCTCGGGAAGCAGAGGCAGGCCAATCTCTGTGAGCTCCAGGCCAGCCTGGTCTCCACAGCAAAATCAGCAGGCAGTGTGTATGTATGGCCGTAGGGAGTCGACCTCCATCCTCTGGCTCTTGGGTGACCTAGTTCCAGCTGGTGACAGCTGGCCTCCGCATCCCTGTTTCTTATCCCCACTGTGAGATGAGTGGCAGATGAGTCACCCCTATCCTCAGAACCCTGGACACAGCCTCTCCCAGTGGCGCCTCGTGTCTCTGCCAGGACGGAGACTCTCTGTAGCTGAGGACAGGAGAGGGGACATTGTGGTTAGGTTATTTATTAGTGTGAAGGTTGAGCAATGCTGAGTATTCCTGGGGCCTATGCCTGGGCTCTGTGGCTGTGCTGACTTCCAATCCTGGGCTCCAAGTGGCTGTAGGTCGACCATTAAAGGCCTCTCAGGAAATCCCAAGGCCCTAGTTCCTTTCAGGTCCTCCATCTGGGCGCAGAACAGGAGCCATGCAGAGGAAGCCCCTGGCAGGCTGCGTTGGTTTGAGAGACAAGGTTCTTTCGAGCAGACATGTCTGTCAGTCTGTAATCAAGGCACTGAGGACATTGTTAGGATCCTGGGAAGCTTATGAAGAGAAATAGAGGTCACAGTACTCATGCCCTATACAGAGTGGCAACCGTATGTTGCCCAGTGGGACAAGTGGGCATCCTTTTTCCTTGTAAAGGGTATGGCTGAGCTGAGGTCCAGCTGCTGAGCTGTGACAGCCAGGGAACTGCCTCCTTCCAGATGGATGACCTAGGGAGGCAGAAGTGCCTAGCAGGACACAACAGTGATGGCAGGGGGTGTGTAGAGTCAGGTTGCAGCCTGAGATACGTTGAGAGGACTCTGGGCTACGGAAACCTGTCATGAATTCCATCCTTGCCCAGCACTGGGCGTTAGCAGTGGAGACAGTACTTGACGAATTGTAAAGAACAATGCTATATAAATCTTTGCCAGGAGAGAGCTGTGGTGTGTGTAGTTGAAAGAGGTGGACAGTCTGTGGTCCCCAGAGCACAGTCAGGGTCTGGTGGAGACCTGTATAAATTCCTCAGGTTGGGGTCTGAGGAACATGTCTTATTCTATTCAACCAGTGAGGTATGCCTTGCACTCAGGGAAACTTCCCAGTGATGCATGGCTGGAGACAGTATCACAGAGGGCTGCTCTGAGTTCATACACATCCTCAGTGGTGCCTATCTGTGCTTACTAAGTTTGTAGGTAGTTCTGCCTGCATGTATACATGTGCACCGTGAGCATGACAGAAGAAAGTGACAGATCCCTGGGACTGAAGTAACAAGTGGTTGTGAGTGCCATGTGGGTACTGGAAATTAAATCTGGCTCCTTTGTAAGAGCAACAGGTGCTCTTAACACTGAGCCCACTCCCTAGCCCCTTATTAATGCCAGGATTTGCACTTGTTTTTATGATTTACCCCAAGCAAGTGGCTCCCTGATTTAGGACAAGCCTGGATCCTGCAGCCTGGTGGGAACACTCATAGAATTTTTTTTAGGTTGAATACATTGTTTTGAACAAGCTATGTAGAAACTGCTTATGAAAAGGACAGAAGTGTATGTCATAGGTGTTTTAAACTTAATGCACTAAGCTATGAAAAAGCAGTCACCGTGTTCTTTTGAATAGATGAATGTTCAATATTTTTGTGCTCTTCCCACTTCTGCTAGATATGGATCCTTGGATTTTTCTCTCTGGACTCCATCTCTGCATTCCTGGTGGACCCAGCGACGCTGGGCTCCTCTCTCGAGGAGATGACTCAGTCGGGGTAGATGAGGTACAGTGAGAGAGCCTGGCTCCTGGTGTAAGGATGTCTGGGTTCTAGTCTGAGTTCTCATACAGCCCGAGATGTCTGTGGCCTGGAAAAGTTCAACACGGCAAGAGACAGCCAGCTGACATAGGGGCAGTGTGACCTTCCAGAACCATCCCTTGTTGTGGCTGAGACAAGGAGTGTGCTGGGATGTAGGATAGAGGGCGCATCTTAAGTCTGATACAGGAAGAGAGAAGTCAGGCTAGTGGATCCAGGACTTTCTTACATCCCAGATTTTTAGATGGGGTGACTTAGGGGACAGACTGGAAGTACTTAGACTCTAGACCTGCATCTTCATCAAAGACTCCCAGCTCCAGAGACGCCGACCTCTGGCAGAGAGGAGAGGCTGCGTCCAGGGACGCGCTTGGGAGCATGACTCTTATGCTAAGCTTTGTGAGCTGGAAAACACGCTTCTGGCTTTAATCAGGAATGGCTAAAACATCGAATGAAACCGAGTTCATAGACTATGGACAAACAGAGTGCATCCAGATCGGACAGAAGAAAGAAAAAACGATGACCTGTTCTTCTGTGGCATGAGATGGCATGATCTAGAGTGTAGCAAGCCTGAAGACACACACTCAGAAGCTACTAGAGACAGTGAAGGAATTAGGCAACATTACAAGACACCAAATAAATACACAATGTCTGTCATCCCTCTGAATGCCGCCAGTGGGTCATCCAAAGGGCGAATTAGTATTCCGATTTATAAAAGACACAAACTATCTATTAGTGAAGCTAATGGAATATCAGACTTGTCCACAGAAAACTGAAAAGTCTCCTTGATGCCTACTGTGGAAGGCCTTGGTGATAGAGGGACAGCCCATGAAAGAAGTTGAAATTCTCACACTTCCCAATTTCAAAACTTACTCCAAAGGCCCTGTGGGCTAGGACGTGAGAAGATGGGGACAAGTTGAGTCAATTTGACAATCCAGAAAAAGACCCATAGATCTGAGAGGCAGCAGCTTGTCCGTGAACTTCAGAAGAGGAAGAAAGTATTTCCAGCCAATGCTACTAACACATATGCACACACATGATAATTAGGCCTATAGGTTCTGTGAAACCCAACTTAAAATGGATCAAAGATCTAACTATGAGATTAAAATACAGTCATGAGTATGGGCCAGGTGGTGGCTTCTTAGGACACTAAGGAACAAACAATGGGGTGGAGAGCTGGCTCAGCAAGAGAGAGCTGCTCTTTCAGAGGACCAGAGTTCAGTTCACAGCATCAGGCAGTTCAGTGAATTTTACAGCATGTCAATTCTTTCTTAAATGCAAAAGAGTGTCCAGGAAGGAAGGAACAGGTGTTTTGAAGAAAGACTTGGGTAAATTTGAGTCCACTTCTCTTCTTTAGGGGAAGGAAAAAAGTTATTGTAGGTCCTAGTGCCATGACTTAGATCTATCTTCAGTGTGGTATTCATTAAAGCTTAGTGATCCTGGCAGTGACTGCATTTAGAATGACAACAGGCATTTCGTCATTTACCACAGAAACAAGTAAAGCCCGGGGCAGTTATTTAAATAACAGATTCCATGCTGTAAGAGAAGCTCTTGTTCATTACTTACCACTCACTAACTGCACAAAGTTAAAAACCCATAGCATGAAACAAATTACATCACTTGTAGTTTTAGTCCCTGGGATAAAAGTGAAGGTAGTAAATTTCTTTGTTGTATGTTTAATTTAATTTAACTTATTTTATTTTAATTTAAAGCTTCTATTTATTTTCATTTACTATTTATTTATTTCATATAATCATATTTTTTTTACTCTTCTTAAAAATTTTATGTTTATTTTTTTCAGTTTACATCCCAATACCAGCCTCCTGTTCCTGCTCTCCTCTCAGTCCCACCCCTACAAATACCACCCCCCAGGACCTCTTCTTCCTTTACTCAGAGAATGAGAAGCCCCCTTGGGTACCACCTCATCCTAGAATATTTAATCACCATCGGTCTAAGTTCATTCTCTCCCTCTGAGGCCCAGCCAGGCAGTCCAGTTAAGTGAAGGGGGATCCAATGGCAGGCGACAGAGTCAGAGACAGCCTCCGTTCTGATTTTATTTTATTTTTTTTAAAAAGATAAGTTTCTTTATGTAGCCCTGGCTATTCTGGAACTTGCTCTGTAGACCAGATCAGGCTGGGTCTGAACTCAGAGAGCTGCCTGCTTCTGCCTGAGATGAAAGTGTGAACCATCATTCCCAGGTTGTATTCTTCATGTGGTGGTTTGAATGTGAGTGGCTCCCATAGGTCCATATGCGTGGATGTGTGGTTCTAGTTGGTAGAATTGTTTAATAAGGGTTAAAAGGGGTGATCTTGTTAGCGGAGGTGTGTCACTGAGGATGGATTTTGAGGTCTCAGAAGCCCATGCTAGGCCCAGTCTTTTTCTCTCTGTCTCTTGCCTGTGGATCAGGATGTAAGCTTTTAGCTACTGCTCCAGTGCCACGCCCTGTTTGTCTGCTGCCAGGCTCCCCATCACGATCACTGATGCAGCCCTTGAAACTGGAAGCAAGCCCCAAATTAAACACTTTCTTTTATCAGTTGCCTTGGTCATAGTATCTCTTCACAGCAATAGAATAGAAACTAAGACACTCTATATGGCTGAGACCACATTTAACAGGTGCTTAAAGTAGTATATATAGATTTATCTATCCTTATATAAGTAACATGCTTCAAATATTTTCTATGAAATTCAAACCTTATAAGAACTAAGAGGTTATTGGGTAGGTGGATATTGTTATAAAGTATGCCACCCAAATGTACCAGTTCAGTAGGGGAAAAAAAAAAAAACAAAACAACGTTCAGTTTTCTCTGGGTATTTGTGTGAGTCAGTGGGCTCTCCCTTGATGGTGCCTCTGGCTGTTCAAGGAGAGCTGAGGATACAGTGAGATGGGGCCTCTGAACAGAACACGATGCTGTGATTGTGTGAAACTCAGAGATCACATGGTTAGGCAGGGAGCTATAGTTAGGGGAAGGACGTTTTAGAAAGATATTTACTTTCTTGAGACCGAATTCAAGGTTCCCTGAGAATTATCCTAGCCCATTCCGAGAGTCATACCCCTAGCGACTGATTCACGCCTCCCATTCAGCACAACTTAGCATCCCCTGCTGCCTGGAACTCCCAATCCATGAACAATCGAGGGAAGCAGCTTCATCCCAACCAGAGCCATTCAGCCTTCGCGCATCTGCTTGCACTGTGCTTCCTTGGCCATGGCTGTCTCAGGGCAGACAGATGTTGGATCTAGTGGCGGGACTTTCCCTGAATCCATATTCTCTCTACACGGGTGAGGCAAATGCTTCGATTTTTTTTTTTTTTTCAGGGCACAGCTGTGCAAGTTATACAGACTGCTTCAGCCACACTCAGCTGCCTGCCAGGACTAAGGCACTCATATAGATGATAATGATACCAGGATACAAAACCAGTGAGGTGTGGCTCAATGGTCAGCTGCTTTTGTAAGCTGCTATTTAAATCTCATTTGCTTCTATTATTTTGCTGTTATGAATATGCTTCAAGAAAACCTTTTGTAACCCCAAAAAACCCATTAAAAAATGGGGTACAGAGCTAAATAAAGA
>NC_034602.1:21170383-21187311 GCF_900095145.1 Mus pahari
GAGGGGTATGGGAAACTTTCGGGATAGCATTTGAAATGTAAATAAAGAAAATAATAATAATAAAAAAATAAATTCATTGTTTTTAATAAAAAAAAATAATAAAATCTTCCTGCAACACTTGCAAAAAAAAAAAAAATAAAATAAAATATAAAAAAAAAAAAAAGAAAAAAGAAAACCTTTTGTGCCTTAAAAATTTCAGTTCTTGGGCTGGAGAGATGGCTCAGTGGTTAAGAACAGAGTGGTTTAACTGCTCTTTCAGAGGTCCTGAGTTCAAAACCCAACAAGTACATGGTGGCTCACAACCATTTGTAATGAGATCTGATGTCCTCTTCTGGCGTGTCTGAAGACAGCTACAGTGTACTTGTACATAATAAATAAATACATACATAAATCTTTAAAAAAAGATGTCAGTTCTTATTTCTGCTTGGAAAATGTTTATCTGACAGTGACCTAGTTGTGACTTAGCAGAAAATGTCTTTAAGAAAAATATTTAGTTTTAAAATGTTTTAAATATTTTTATATAGGTGCATGTGTTTGCATCTTTGTGTGTGTATATGGCACATGTGTATAGACACCCATGAAGGCCAGAGAAAGGCACTGAGTTCCCTGGAGCTGGAGTGAGAGGCCACCATGGGTCATCTAGCACAGTTTCTGAGAGCATAATGTGGGTTCTCTGGAAGAGCAGCAAGTCCTCCTGACCTTGACCTCTGAACTATTTCTCCAGCCCGAGATTGATTGATTGATTGATTTATTAAACACAGAGCAGTAATAACCTTTATCACATGAGTGAAGGAGGATGGCTGGTTTGCCTTTCTGGGGTTCCTTGCCATCCAGCACATAACCCTCTGCTGTGCCACACAGGTCTGGTCCTGAGGCAACGGAGGCAGGAAGCTTGCCTTGCTGGAGCGGCTCCTTCCGGAGACTGCTGATTCTGGCGTTCTCTTTTCTTTGATGATGATTCTCTTACATTTTCTTTGATTGTTTTTGGTTTATACTCTCTTTCTCCTCAGGTGAGCTTGGCCCCTTTTGACACCCCATAGGCAGTGCACAGTGGGACTTGTACCATTGTCACTATTGTGTGCTGTTGTCACTAAGCATGATGCAATTCTTCACGAGGGCCTGGTGGGGACCAGCTCCTTACTGGATGCATTGTAGACAAAGTCAATGATCTTTGTTTTGCAAATACTACACCCCAGAAAATGTTCCCCACATCAATTCTCAGGGTACTTTATACCTTATTGCCTCCTGGAACTTGGGCTCTGTGTATGCAGTAGGGGCCATTCCTAGTGTTGGCAGCAGGCAGTCACAGTTCAGAGTTCCACTTCATGATGACTTTCTTTTACACCTGGTCTTGGAGCACAAGTGCTTGTTGTTCTGAGAGATGCTCATCACTTAGCACTGGCTGAAAATCTCCCTCTCCCCCTACCCTGTGTGTGTGTGTGTGTGTGTGTGTGTGTGTGTGTGTGTGTGTGTGTAGGTAAGAGGGAAATCTGCTGGAGTCAGTTCTCTGCTTTTACCACCTGAGACATGGATACTGAATTTAGTTCATCAGGCTAGGTAGTAGGATCTTTAACCTGTTGAGCCATCCTACTGTCCCAACTGATTAATTTTTGAGACAAGGATTTATTATATGCATCCCAGGTTGTCCTCAAATGCAATTATCCTGTCTCTACCTTTCTCCAGCTCTTGGATTACAGATATGTATCACTCTACCTGTTCTCTCCATATTTTTATTATCTTTCATAGTTCCTCCTTTGCTATTGTCAGTATCTAATAAAACATGTGCTCATGTATACAGTGTGTGTGTGTGTATGTGTTTGTATTTCTTCTAGATATTAAGGCATAATTAATTTTGCTCTCAAATCTGTATATAATCACATAGTTTTTGACATATGAATTTAAAATATCTTGCACAAATATTTGCTATCTTATTTGCAATATATAAGGATATAATACTATGACACTGGATATTTCATTTTGTTCTCGTTTTGATATGTTTTATTGCTTCATGCTTCACATGTCCACTACCCACCCCAAATCACTTTGATGACGTACTCTAGATTGCATTTTGGGATAAATTGCAAATTTATTTTGGAAAATGATGCAAGAATAAGAACCTGGTAATTTGATTATAAAATTATAAGTCATTTTTCTATAATTTGTTCCATGCCCAATTCCCTCCCTGCTCAGATCCCTCATCTAATGAGATAAATCATAATATGGGTGATAGTAAAACATACATGACTTCATGCATACATGCACAGGGCACTGTGTCAGTGGTTCTATTCTATTAAGATCATCCAATACAAGGGAAGTATATGGGCATTCCCTCGCTTTTACACTTGCAGTGTTTCTTGATGCATAATAATTGTGCGTGCACACTTAAATGACCTCAACAAAGGGAGCTAAAACATCCAGCTGTACAATGATTCTAGAAACCCTTGTGTGAGACTTGGAAGCCCTATCTCCCCATGCAAGCCATCCCATTGTTATCTTTGGTAAGGTCCTTCCTAGAAAAAATAAGGCTGGGGTATCTTAGCTTGGAGAGAATTAGAGACATTGCTTTTCTGGAGACATCTATCTTGGAGGTTCATCCTAAAAATAATCTAAATGTTGGAAGGGGAAGGACCTAATTAGGAATAGTGGGCAACAGGGCCAGAGTTGCCTTCTGAGCCGGCATCTGTGCCAAGGTGTGCCGCCCCAGCCGACGCTGCAGTCTCTCTTCTCCCACAACACTGTTCCTGGAACCCAGGCCAACATTACTAGAAACCAGTGGCTTGGGGAGTCTTACAAATATCTCAAGGGCCAGCTGCTGCATGGCAGGCAGGGTGGAGAGGCAGTAGAAGGCAAGGGGCACAGAGTGGCAGCTTTGTTCAAGCTTCCCACTGCTTGAAGATGTGTGATTCTGGTACCAATCTTGGGTTTGAGCTGTAGTGGTGAAGGAAGGCTCTGTGAAAACTGTTTGGATTTGGTTTCCATGGCCCTCATCCCCGAGAACTGTGCGCCTGGGTCAGGCATGCTCTCAAGCAGGGTAGTGGGCATGCTGGCACACTGGCAGCTCTAGAGGAGCAAGGGATAGGAACTGCAAGGAGGCTTATCTGCCAGGCAGAAAGAGCTAGTATTTGGGATGCATAGACTGGAGGATTGAGAGTTCAAGGTTATCTTTGGCCATAGTATAGTGTTCTATACTATAGTATAGTTAGGATGTAATAATAGTATGTGAAATCAAGACTACTTGGAGATTGTAAACCAACAAAGTTGACGACACCTGGCTTGGGGATTTTTGTTAATCAGAAAGTTCTGACATTTTGAATCCCTATAACTGAGTCTGACTGTGATCCTTATGTAGCTTGCTCCCAGCTCCCAGAAGCTTCTTATCTGGCTCCAGCTGCCTACAGCAGGAGGCTGCTCAGTGGGGTCTGTATTTCTCGCCAACCTTTGTATTTAATGTTCACCATTAGCAAGTGGGGCTTCTGCCTGATGCAGACTTAGGAGTTCCTAGGCAGTTCTTTTCACTTCTGATACGCTTGATGACACTAAACATACCAGACTGTAAACATACCAGACACAGACACTAAACATACAATGCATTGGGTACACTGCCTTTAAGGTGTGGGAATCTGTGTCCATTGCCCTTCAATCCTCTTGCTTGGGCTGAGTCTTCCCATCTCACATTGACCAGGGACCCATCAAGAGTCTTCCCAGGTCTCAACAACTATTGAAGATATGTGAAATCACAGGACTCCACAGAACACATACAGAGGGATGAGTTGTTAGAGGGATGATAATAGAAGGTGTAGACATAGATTTTTCAAAATCTACTTTAATTATGGTTCTTTAACACTTCAATCTTCCTTCTAGCTCACCACCCATCAGAGATGAGGAAAAGAAAGGTTCATAGGAAATGGGGTTGTGGACCTGTTTAGAAATAGTTCTTTGGGACAATTCCAATAGTAGTCAGCAATCCAGTCCAATAGCAAAATACCAAACATGAATCAGCAGTGACAGTCTAATCCACTCATCAACACACCAAACATGAATCAATAGCAGCAGCTCAATCCAGAAGAAACTGTGAGGCTCCACCAATCAGCACAAGTCCTCAGAAGAAGCAAAAAGCAGCCAGAACACTACCAGAAATTCTTTGGCATATTTCTTTCTACAAAGTCATGACAAGTGAAGATTAGTGAAGAAAGCAAGGTGAACCAATTCGAGAGTGTTGTCAGTGAAGAACAGCCTCAGCAAAGCCTGATGAAGAGTTGCAAGGCGAACCAATGCAAGAATGTCATCCACTGTCTGTTGGATTCTACTTATACTCTTTCCAAACATCACACGTCTTCTCAAGTGTCCACTCCAGCAAAACATCACATGCCCTTTGACCAGGCAGCTGCCAGAAAAACAATATGTATGTCTGCTTCAGCAAAACATCCTCTCATAAGACAATTTCCAGACAAACATTGCATGACAAATTCCCACTTCAAGAAGGTACTTCCCACCCAGGTCTAGCTTTAAGAAACTTTGGGGAGAGTGTGCCAGTGCCAAATTCTCAGAGACCAACACTCACTTGTCTCTTCCTTTTTGTAGGAAAGGATCAGAGGTTGAATTCCCAACAGGGGATGTAGAATTCCTGGTATGGTATCCAAACATGTCTCAGTATAATGAGCTGGGGGGTGCAGCTTCTGACTACAGGGATAAATGCTGATCTTCAAGTTCATTCCTGCTATAGATTTTTATTAGTATGTATTCATCTATCCCCCTAAACCTTTTTCTTATGAAAGAAGTAATTTGCTACTTGTCATAAAACCAATCTGTTCATGTGACAGGTGAGGAGGTCATATGGAGAAGCTTCTTACACGTGTTTTTGACATGATCATAATTGTCATAGAATGACTATAGCAGATATCTTTCAGATGTTGTTTATGCTTAGAGCTCAGGCTTTTCTTTAGGTTCCTAGCCTAGAGTTGTAAAATAGAGGATCAAAGACCACATGAAAAGAGGAAGTAAATACTTCTAAGACATAATCCAAAAGGATATGAAGAGAGGCAAGGCCAATTCTGCAGAACATTTGGCAGTTTGGAGTTGGCTGCGAAAATGGAGCACAAGTGGTAAAAGATCCAGATTCACAGAGGGAGATGAACTTTCCTTTAAGAGCTTTGCCTGGCAGACCTTGAAGAAACTCATGAGTTGCCTCCTGTGACCACGTCCAAAGGAGTAGGGTGGATTAACACCAAGACACACATATAAAAAGCCCAAAGAGCTCACTGAATGAGTCCCCAGATCTCCTAGTATGACCCTCCTCATTAGAGGTGCCTATGACACCCACAGAACTGAACTTAGATTGAACTCAGAGAGACCCGGTGCTTCATCTTCATGTTTGGCAATGGTTAGGGACTGAATCCTGTACCTTCTCAAGCTAATGTGTTAAAGTCCCAAACTCAGCACCTCAGAAAGAGAGTGTGTTTGGAAATGGAGCCCCTGATTGTGTTCTTATAAGAAATAGAGATTAAAACACAGATATGGTGGGAAAACCATTCAAAGATACACTGAGAAGATGCTATTTGCAAGCCAAGGAGAAGGGCTCAAGAGAAGGCAACTTGGCCACACACTGAGCTTGGACCTCAGCCACCAGGACCAGGGTAATTTTCTCTTGGGTAAGCTGCCTAGCCTGTGGTGTTTCATTATGGCTGCTCTTATAAACTAACACACCCATAGGAGGTCATTATCTGGAGAGATCAGCTTTGGCAGAGGATGTGGTAAGAATTAATCCACTCTACTTATTGTTTATAAAGGTCAGTCATTGAGGCAGAGGCGGATTCCTGGATATTGTTGTCTTACCAAATCTCCTTTAATCCCATTGGTGTGTGCATTGTTCACTGCCTTCTGAGGTCCCCAGTGCTGAGCTAGCATTAGAATGTGCCAGAAAGCTTAGAAATGTACTATACACTGGCCACTGCTACAGGGGCTGTAGAGAGTTCCAGGCTCTTCTTGGCAAATTGAATTGAGTTAACTACTCTGTCTGTTCTGGATGTGGTTGTATGGTAGTAAGCAGGGGTTGGGGCCTGACCTGACAACGTTCTGTAACCTGCATATCTGTGACTTTTAGACTGCACACCTCTTGTGGGTATACCTGATCCAAGAGCACAGGTGGATAGGCTCTATTGTCCTCCTGCCTCTGGAGATGGCAGATCAAAGGAGACATACACATACTAGCATCAGGGTGTTTCAGTGTGTGGGAACCCCTTCCACCTGGCCAAGAAGTGGGATCCCCTGGAGAAAGGGTTGACTCTGAAGCTGCTACTGGATAGCCTGGCGGTCTTTCAGGAAAGTAGACAGGAGGATGGGAAGCCAGTTGGAGGGAAGCCAGGATGTTTGGCCACTCATTCTTTGAACTCACTTGCTCAGACCTTTTATGTACATTAACAGTTAGTGGGAATTCCAAGGAAGGTCTGGAGTGAGAGGCTGGGTGAGCACAGAAGTGGTGTGGAGAAGGTGTGAGCTTGGAGAAACATGGCTTCCTGGAGCTCAGGGGTGCTATGGTCTCTTCTCCAGACAGGTGCTCCATAACCATACTTCTCCTGTGTGCATGATGATGTATTTCTGAGATTTAGAGATGGAAATGTTTGTGTGCAGAGTTCGAAAGATACAGGAAAACAAGAACAGGGACTAGAAGAGAGGAACTAGATCTTCCTTTGACAGGGCAGCTAAATGTCTTGCCTCACTTAGTCTGGTCTGAAGTCAGAATAAAGTCCTAGCCTTCATGTGAGCGAGAGTCACAGAGGGGTCCATGAAAGCATACAGCAAGGGAAACACAATGTTAGGGAAATAATAAGGGGAGGGGAAAAACATTAAGAGAATGTGCCTTTAGAACTAAATAGAAAAATTTGTCAGCTTGTTACTGTAATAAATTATTGGAGCTAGTCTAATAGGCTTAAGAAGAAGAAACGTTTATTTTGGTGTATTTGGGGGAATTTCAGTTCAGGGTTAGAAAAATCCATTTCTTGGAGGCTCATTCATGGCAAAGCCAAGTGTAAGCGAAACAGCCCACCTCACACAGCCTGAAATGAATGATGGGAGAAAGAGATAAGATCCCGCAGCTCCTGAGGGGACATACCTGCAATGATGTAATACCTTCCCAGAGGTTCCATCTCTTACGTGAGTCTTAGCATTTAACACATGGATCTCTGGGGATATGTAATGTAGCCGTAGCATCCCTCCCCTGGCCCCCAAAGGCTCATGTCCTACTTTCAATCAGTGCTTTTATTTCTAAGTGTTTCTGAAGTCTTAGCTGATCTAGCATTTCTCACAAGATCAAGTCCAAAGTCTCCTTCAAGACACAAGCCCAGCTTGTCTGGGAGCCCCCCCCCCCTTTTTTTTTTGAGACAGGGTTTCTCTGTGTATCCCTGGCTGTCCTGGAGCTCACTTTGTAGACCAGGCTGGTCTCAAACTCAGAAATCCACCTGCCTCTGCCTCCCAAGTGCTGGGATTAAAGGTATGTGCCACCACTGCCTGGCTGGGAGCCCTTTAAACATAAAAACTCAACTGCATGCTTCCAAGATACAATGGTACAGCAGTCACCCTTCACAGAGGAGCAATGGGGACTGGAAAGAAGGGACTAGACTGAAGCAAGACTGGGGCAGGCGAGCATTCAATCCTGCAGTCCTTGCCTAGCCTTGAGAGCTCACTGCTATTCCATGTGGCCTCCCAAGGGCTTTAAGATCTCTAACGCCACAGCGTTGCTGAGGGCAGCTCACATACTTTTGGTGGCTGGCTTTATGCATTACTGAGAATGTCTCTTGTCTGGCACGCCATTTCCCCCATCTCTCTTCCTTCCTGGGGTCCCCATTGCAGCTCTCTTCTCTTTCCCACATATTGCCTAACTCCATGCCATCTGGCCTACACACTTCTCTTTCAGGTTTCAGCCAAAGCTTCCACTTTCTCAAAGGTCCTACCTTTAAAAAAGATTTATTCATTTTTATTTGATGTGTATGAGTGCTTTGCCTGCATATGCGTGAGTACACACTGCATACACAGTGCCGGAAGAAGCCAGAAAAGGTCATCAGATCTCCTGAAACTGGAGTGAGAGACCGTGTGGTGATAGAGCATGTAGGTCCTGGGAACTGAGCCTAAGTCCTCTGTGAGAACAGCCAGTGCTCCTAACTGCTGAGCCATCTCTCCAGGCCCTTAGAGGCTGCATATTTGCATGCTCAGGAAATCAGCCTCCCCTGGGTCTGTAGTCGGTGTGTTTTGTAGGTGGACACACGTGACCCAAGGTTGCAGTGGTCCCTGAGTACCTTGCTGGCCTCAGGCAATCTCAGGAGACTCCACTTTCGGAACCTTGAGACAATGTCAAATTTCTTCATCTGTAAAGAACCCGAGAGGGCCATGATCTTGCTGATTCCTGAGCTTTCCTCTGGGTGTCTTTCCGTTCTGAGGCAGTGACTCTGTTTCCCTGGGTAGTCTTTAGCAGTGAGATTGTCTTTGACTGCTTCTGTACATTGAGTCATATTCTCACCAAGATCCAAGTTTCCTGAATCTTTTTTGCTGTTTGTCTTTAATCTTTACTGCAGATTCCTGTAGTGCAGCAGCCAGATTAACTATACCATGATCTGAGCAGTGTTCTCTCTTGAAATTTTCTGTGTGGTGGTGCTTTTGACCTTCCTAGTGCTGTATGCTGTGGTGACTCCAACCATAAAATTATTACCAGTGCTACTTCATAACTATTTTTGCTGCCGTTTTGAATTATAATGTAAATACTTGTGTTTCCTGATGGTCTTAGGTGACCTCTGTGAAAGGGCCATTTGACCCCATAGGGGTTTTGACCCAAAGGTTGAGAGGCACTGTTGTGTAGGATAAGCTAGTCTGTGCATTTTAAAGCTAATGAGTTGGTGTATCCCAATTCTTTGCCAGAGAAGTGCTGATGGCCCCTGGACCATTTCCAATGATAATATTACCTTTACAGTCTGCATTGCTATCAGGACTCTGGACTTTGGAACCCATCAAAATCACCTAATCAGTTTGGCTTACGGGATGCCCACCTTTCAGCATGCTAAGCATCTTCAACTCCTTTTCCTAAACCAACCCTTTAGCCCTGTCAACAGCGCCCGGCAGTTCTCTTTGTCAGCAAGCATTCCGTTACAGAACACCTGCAGCAGTCAACCTAAAGGTAAGGTTTACTCTGCATTTTGATCTGGATGGCAAAACAGCACATTGTAACCAAGGGGAATGGTGGTGTTGCTTCCCTTATTGTGGCTGAGAAGTGAAAGAGAAAGAAGTCAGGATCCCATAAACCTTAAAAAAAAAAAATAAACAAAAGCCCCAAGTGACTTAAAATCTCTCACAGTGTCCAGCTCTTAAAGGCCCCACCCTTTCTCAATAGTGCCAAACCAGGCATTGTGCTTTAGCACAGGGGCCTTTGAGGGACACAGAAGATACAGTTGTGACAAACGAGAACACTAAAATGACTTATTACAAGGAAGGCCAACAGGTCAAAAAGAATTATCTACATAAATATTCCTCCCTGAGTAGGGAAAGACAGAAGAGCCAGTGAGGTAGAAAACAGACCCAGAGGCCACAAGTGAAAGAGACCAAGAAGTTAGAAAAAGATAGTCACGGAGCTGAAAAAGAACCAAGGGAACACAGACCGTGACAAACAGGGCTAACAGCGGCTAGGAGAGTGCCAAGATCAAACGGCAAGCTGAAATCAACAGGATGGATGTTACAGGGCAAGAACTCGAAAGAGAAAACAATCCAACATCACGATCCGGCACCACAACACGGCACCACGAGAGCCACAGAAATCGGAGTGTCCCAAAACCCGAATAAACACGGCCCCAAGACTAGCGAGCAAAACAAACAAATTGAGAGAAAAACACTTGAATTGAGAGCCAGCTCTGAAGGGTGTCCTTAAGTGGATCCTTGAGCTAGCATGGCTGTTTAGGGTTGGTTACACAGGCTGGCGCCAGCCCTTCACTCCAAGGCGTCCGTGGGGCAGCTTGAGCGAGATGAGGACTCGGGAAGTGCCCACAGCTGTCAGGGGAGGCCACCTGAAGCAGTGCTGTTCCCTCAGTGACATTTTGCACAGGCAGAGCAATGGTTAGTTTTATGCATCATCTTGGAGAAGCCACATTATCTAATTTTATGCTCAGATAACAGCCTAGAAACTGCTGTGGTTTTTAAAAAAAGATAGAATTAACACTGTTACCCAGTGCGGCCTGGGAGGCCAGGTGAGTGCTGTTCAGGGATGTGACAGGCTGATGTGGAGGTAATATTATGGAGGCTCAGGAATTGATGTTCTCTGAAGGCCTCTAATTAGACACTAGAAGGCTGGAGCTGAATTCTATAGTAACAGAGCCAGATCTTTTTGTAGACACTTTTTAAGTTTTTATAATTCATTTAACACCAAGGTTACTAAATCAACATAATTACTATTTTTAAATCCCCCTTTCTTCCAAATGAGTATTTTTTAAAAGGGCTCTCTGTCACTAAGATAATTAAGTTACAAAATATCCGGGAAGCAGCTTTGTTCTGAAACTCAGATTGCGAATTAAAATCATGTGAAAAGAAGTGTCAGGAACACGCTTGAAGTGACACAATTCTCCTATCTCAGAAGGAACTTAGAGCCCGCCTATTTCCGTTCTCTTGGCCACTCCTCCCTGACATAGAGGAGACTCTTGCAGGTGGGCAGAGCCACATGGTCCCCACCTCCCAGGCTGTGATAGAGGGACTGGTGTCATTGAATAGGGAGGACAATCTAAGTTGTAGAACTTAGATTTTTCAGATTTGGAGATCAAATAAATAAATAAACAAATCAAGAAAGTGTGGCTTTACTACAGCATTAGACATACTGGATAATAGATCAGAGTAGCCAAACCTAAGAATGGGACCCCAAGAATGTGAACTCTACCCTAGTGGCTGAACTAATTCATTGTCTCAGTTAAGGTTTCTACTTCTTTGATTAAAACACTATGACAAAAATCAACTTGGAGAAGAAAGGATTCATCTTATTTTACAGTTTCAAGTCCACCAGTGAGGGGAATTCAGGACAGGAGCTCAAGCAGGCAGGGACCTGGAGGGAGGAGCTGATGCAGAGGCCATGGAGTGATGCTCACTTTAGGGGTCCACCTCACAAACCACATGAACACTGCTCTCAGTCAGACAGAAAGGGCTTATTGAGCATACACCCCAGGACTGATTGATCAGGGCTACGGAGAAGACTCAGGAGCTGAAAGGTGACATCGAATTAATTTCCCAACAGGGCTTTTAAGCCTAAAATCTACAAACATCTGTGCCAAGTTACATGATTAATCAGGATTTAGGGGTAGGGAACTTCTTTAGGACCATGTCTTTGTTGTATATTAATTCTTCTCCCATTGGTTGGGGTATTCAACTGTGGTGGAGGACTTACCTTGTTTAACATTCATGTCTTAACTTGTCAACCAGGATGGGACTTGTTTAACATTCATGTCTTAACTTGCCAACCATGATGTCCATTACTCACGTGCATCTTTCTTTTTGTCAAGTAGGATGTCAGTTCCCAGGGAGGTCTTGGGAATTTAAACTTTACTCAAAATGGAAGTCTTGTTCCAAATAGTTTCTTATGTTGGTGCAAGTGTCTGTCTTACATTGGGGTCCATCCCAGGACAAGTTTTTAAAAGCAAATTCCATAAAGGCTTATACACAGGTGCAGGAAGTGCTGCTGGGTGGTTGGTTGGGTCCAGTGTTATTATGGCTAACTACACAAAGCAGTTCTAACTGACTCCTGTTTTGCTTGGTTTCCAAGAGCACAAAATATAGTAACAGCATATGGAGAAAGTTTCCTTAAGATATTAGTAGCTGTGTCCTTACGACAGGCAGAAAATGGCAGCCTAGACAGGTAACAGTTATGTAGGCCTTAACATTTACTGGGTGCCTGGAGCTTTAACACTCCTCATTGGCTTGCTCCTCATGCATGTTCAGCCTGCTTTCTTACAGAAACCAGGAACCACCAGCCCAGGAGTGACACTGCCAGCAGTGAATTGTGCTCACAGGCTAATGTCCTGGGAACACTTTCTCATTTGAGGTTCCCTGTTCCCAAATGACTCTGGTCCGTGTCAATTTGATATATATATATATAAACAAACAAAAAAACCAGCCAGTATATTTCATAAGGATGTTTTTTTTTTCTTCCAACAAATGATTCTGGATCCATAGAGATTTATTTGAAATGACAGGGAATCTAAAACTTTGTCTCATATGTTCACCAAAACATCACCACAAGTGAACCAGAGACCAAACTGTACAGAGTCTCCAAAGAAATTCAGAAAACCAGGTTCTGACCGGGGTTAGTCATTTGTTAGGATGTATGAAGGACTATGGTTCCATGATAGAACAGGCAGGCAAATTGAATCCTCTAAAATTCGAGACTACTCCTTGTCTGTGCTGGATAGTTTTATGTCAACTTGACACAGCTATAGTCATCAGAAGGGAGGAGGTCTCAGTTAAGAAAATGTCTCCATAAGATCAGGTTCTAGGCAGGCCTATAGCACTTTTTCTTAATCAATGTTTAATGGGAAGGGCCTAGCCCATTGTGGGTGGTGCCATCCCTAGGCCGGTAGTCCAGGTTCTATAAGAAAGCAGGCTTTGTGAGCCAGGGGAGCAAGCTAGTAAGCAGCACTCCTCCATGGCCTCTATATTAGCTTCTGTCTCCAGGTTCCTTTTCTGTTTGGGTTCCTGTCCTAACTTCCCCCAGTGATGAACAGCAATGTGGAAGTGTAAGCCAAATAAAGGTTACATCCCAAGTTGCTTTGGTCATGGGGGTTTTGTCATTCCCTAACTAAGACATGTCACACAACACTGAGAATCAGCTAAAACCTAGGTCATGCCACACAAGATATGCAAAAATAGATCCAATAGAGAACTCTTCCAAATATGCATATTAAGCACATATATGGACATTTATAGACAAACAAGACAACCCTTAAAGAGATGTGCAAAGAATTTGAGTAGGCAGTTCATGGAAAAAGACATATAAAGGGCATTTAAGCACAGGATAGATACACAGTCTTTTTCATCTTTAAAGATGTAAATTAAAACCATAGCCAGTAGATAGCTCCTAGCATGTCTAAGGTTAAGACAAGATGGGCAGCAGGACTGGCAAGGGTGTCCAGCAGATCAAAGCTCATATGCTGTGGCCTAGGATGCATGAAACATGGAACCATCACCTCAGAAAAAAATTTTGTGCTTTATGAAATTAAGATGTTTTAGCAGGCAGCCTTGTGATGAATTTCTGCTACAGAGTCAACTCTGTCCTAAGACACATCCCGGCATTGTAGGATAAAAATGGTTTCAGTCAGTCATGCATTCAAAGTAAGCGCTACGTTTCAGCTTTCTTCTGACCAACTCCACTATTGGCCTCCCATGACACATCCAGTCGGCATAATAGAAAAGAGAGCAACTGCATAGAGGCAGTCAGAACCAGGGATGCTGGGGAGAACTATGTAAGCACGCAAGTGGTACCCTGCTGCCAAGTCTGCAGATACCAAGAGCCCTTTCCTCAACCCTAGGGCAGGGTAGAGGAGCTGAGGCTGATGAGGCAGTGACAGCTGCTGGCCTGGGAGGACTAGTTAGTGCCATGGACTGTCTCCAGGTGCCTGGCAGCCACCACTGGAATGTCATCCTTAGCCCTGCCAAAAGATGAGTTTTTGATCTTCCTGATTTATAGCTCTTAAAGACAAAGTCATCCAGATCCTTAGCTTATGACTGTGTTGGGGCTTCACTTGCTTGTCTATTGCACCCCTGCTTTTTCAGAGCAGCTTTTTGCCATGGTGGCAAGAATAGTCATGCCTGTGTGCCTTGGGATCACTCAGGGGCCTTGGCCTCCAATGCTAATGCAGCTGGGAAACGCTTGTGCTCCTAACCGTCCTCCCAACTATGCAGAGCAACGGAGAAACCAGAGGCCATGGGTGAAGCCAGGACTTCTGACCACACTTGACCTCAGGCCTCCTGGCGCAAAGACCTCTAGGTCTTTCTTTCAATTTTAAACTTAAAAGAATGTGAACACACAACGGATTAGCTTTCACGATGGCGTGTTCAAATAGATCAATTTCTGTTGATTCTTTCCCTTCTTCTACTTCCCCTCTTCTGTGACTTTCCTCCCCAGTAGTCTCTTTCCCACTTTCTTTCCTTTTCCGAAAATCTGAATTTCTTTTGAGGATTTCACCCTTGAGTGATATATTTAAATTCTTCCTTCTTCTCCCTGTCCCTAACTCCTCCTGTTTCTCGTATTCCCTCTCAAATGATTGATATCTTCTTTAATTATTATTAAAGAACACACACACATGTGCGCGCACGTGCACACACACACACACACACACACCTGAGTCCATTTAGTGTTTCTTGCATATGTGTGGAGCTGACTACTTGGGGTTGGAAAAACCTATCAAAGCACTTGTTTCTGAGGACTTTTGACCTCTTTCAGCAGCTGCTGAGTGGCTGTAGCTTTTTATTTAGGAGTGGGGTCTTAGGAGATTCTCCCTGTCCATGCGGGCATGTCAGTTGGCGCGGGTCTTGCTTAGGTAGTCATACGGCTTAGATTTCTTGGGTGTAGCTTTCCTGTCTTATATGGAAGACACTGTCTCTCAGCAGACATGCTAGTCCTCTGGCTCCTAGCATCTTTCCTCTTTTCGTTCTGAAATACTCCGGAACCTTAGATAATAGGTGTTGAATTGCAGAGGAGATTGGGCACCTTTGATGGTTTAATGAGAATGACTGTCCTAAGATCACATTTTAATACTTGGTTCCCAGATGATGAAAATGTGAGGGGTTCAGAGGTATGGCCCTGTTGAAGGAAGTGTGTCACTTTGGTCAGGTTTTGAGGATTCAAAAGACTCCTGTTATCTCCGTGTGTGTGTGTGTGTGTGTGTGTGTGTGTGTGTGTGTGTGTNTGTGTGTGTTTCCAAGTTGTAGATCAAAATAGAAGCTCTCAGCTCTGCCATCATGGACTCTTACCCCCTGAAACTATAAGCCCTAAATTAAATCCTTAAAAGCATTTAGAGCACAGTTAGGAATTACATAGATTTAACGAAGTGGTGGCTGTGGGTACTACTCTAGGGCCTGTTATCAGTCATGGTTAGATTTACAGTACCAGGTAAGAATTCCTTCCTAGTGAGAGAGCCTTATGTCAAACTAGATAGCTATTGGTTACCCCCAGGATATGCGAGCCATCATTGTACTGTTTGGGCTATCTGACTGGTCCTGTCATTGCTGATTTATAATCATTATAGATGGGTATGGATTGCTTTTCACCCTTGTCAGCTTGCATAGCACATTTGAAAATATTTGAGCTAGTCCTCATGATAGAGGCTTCCAGGTGAGTTCTATTTCAATTGCACTAAGTGCTGTGTCTGAAGCATGTGGTGTCTTTAGCAATAGGATTTTGCTTTTAAGTTCTCAGAGGAAATCAAGGGCAGAGGCAATAACCTATATTGTTTTGGGAATTTCTTAGATAACTCTGACCAGAAACACAAAGGGAGATTTGCCATGCATGCATTGGGTTTTTATTAGATAGTCAATGGCTTTTGGGGGGTGAATTATTATACCCCAAGTGGAAGACATGACTTTTTGCCCTACTCTCATCTCATAGTCTTATATCTAGTTTCAGAGTCTATCTCCACTTTCATTAACCATGATGTACATACACATAAACATTATCAGTTAAGGATTGTAGCTCTTTACATTACAGCTTTGAAAGGCAGGTGAACTCCAGACAGAAAAGAGGAACATGTTTCCCTAACACATGAGAGTATTAATACATGACCTGCTTATCATAGT
The DNA here is from genome assembly GCF_900095145.1 of Mus pahari. NCBI lineage: Eukaryota > Metazoa > Chordata > Mammalia > Rodentia > Muridae > Mus > Mus pahari. Next base: position 21,186,188 of record NC_034602.1, read on the forward strand.
AGAGTATATCCAAGAGAGTGCTCCCCTGCTTATAGGAAGGAAGGTATGTGCGGCAGAAGAGAGCACGGCAGATGGGACTGTCTGAGGTCACCAAGAGCTTGTGAACACACTGTAGGAGCTCAGAGCTCGGGGGCAGCCCTTGTTTGTGTCATGTCACCTCTGCTTGGACTTCAGCACCACTGCTGTCTCCTTTGGGTTGGTTATGGTCATGTCCTGTGGCCATGTGCCTCACATGTACTCAACACTGAGAGATATTAAGAGCAGGAACTTTCTAGTTGGGGCACTTGATAGGATGTAGATGAGGGTATTAGGTGGGAGTCCCTATGTTGAATCAATCTTGATCACTTCGTGAGGAAGAGAGTAGCCAGGAGCCTCACAGTCAAGTGAACTTCAGGTCTGTTTTCCAAGCAATGCACTGATTTGGGATTCTGCCAGAAGGAAGCACCACCAGCTATGGCACCTCACGCCTGAATATCCATAACTCAGAGTTAAATCAACATATTTCCCTTAAAATGGACTTAGTCTCAGGTATTATAATAATGCAAAATACACTAACACATAAAACTTTTTCTTGTTTTGTTTATTATTTTTTATTTACAAACTTTTTGAATAACTCATATGTGGATACACTGAATTTACACTATTTCCATCCCTCCCTTTTCCCTTCCCCATCATATCTCCCTCTCAAACTCACATCCTATTTTGCTGCAGACGGCTCCTCAATCCTCAGGAAAACTCGAGGTTCTGGTTACAGGCGAGCAAGGAGTTGGTGTGGATGTGTGACAAACAGACACGGAGAGAGTGTGTATCTGAATATATTTTCTCAAAGCGAGCACCAGTCTTATAATACAGAAGAAAAACAAGAAAGCTAGGTGAATACATCTGCCAAGGTACACTGGTTCTTTACACAAAACAAAGAAAATGCATACCTAAAAAGATTGCGTGAGCTATTGGATGGAATACAGGGTCCCCAATGGAGGAGCTAGAGAAAGTACCCAAGGAGCTGAAGGGGGCTGCAACCCTGTAGATGCAACAACAATATGAACTAACCAGTACCCCCTGAGCTTGTGTCTCTAGCTGCATATGTAGCAGAAGATGGCCTAATCGGCCATCATTGGGAAGAG